>NW_026711765.1:0-42268 GCF_026419965.1 Kogia breviceps
ATTTTAGCACACCATATATAAAATAAATGCAAAACTGAATAAAGACCTAAACGTAGGACCAGAAACCATAAAACCCCTAGAGGAAAATATAGAACATTCTTGAACATAAATGATAGCAACAGTTTTAGGTTCAGTCTACTAAGGCAAATGAAACAAAAGCAAAAATAAACAAGTGGGACTTCACTAAACTTAAAAGATTTTGCATAGCAAAGGAAACCAAAGACAAAATGAAAAGACAACCTGCTGAAGTAGTGACAATATTTGCACATGATAAGACGTGAACATCAAAAAGATGACCAAGCAAGAGTTCATATCTAAACTACAGAAACGGCACATACAACTCAATATCAAAAAAATACCCAAAATCTTTTTTAAAAAATGAGAAGACCTAAATAGACATTTTTCCAAGGAAAAAATACAGATAGACAGACAGAACTCACAAAGATGCTAAACATAGCTAATTGGCAGTAAAATGCAAATCAAAACTATGAGATATATCACCTCAGTCTTGTCAGAATGGCTGTCATCAAAAAGATCACAAATAACAAAGGTTAGTGAGGATGTGGAGAAAGGGAAACACATGTACACTCTTGATGTGGAGGTGAAGTAGTGCAGCTACTGTGGAAAGCAGAATGGAGGTTCCACAAAAAACTAAAAAGAGAACTACCATAATATCCAACAATTTCACTCTTGGGTATATCAGAAGAAAACAAAAACACTATTTCAAAAAAATAACTGCACATCAATATTCGTAACAGTGTTGTTTGCCATAGCCAAGAGACAGAGTCAAACTCAGTGTTCATCACTAGGTTAGGGGATAAAACAGATTTTTTATGATGACTTCAGCAAAAAATGAAATTTTGCCATTTGCAAGAACATGGATGGATTTGGAGGCTATTATGCTTAGTAAAATAGGCCGCAGAGAAAACAAGCATGGTAGGTTATCACTTACACGTGGCATCTAAAAAATTGAATACAACAACAACAACAACAAGAAAAAACAGCCTCACAGGTTAAAGAACAGACTAGTGGTTACCAGCAGGGAGAGATAGGGTGGAGGAGCAAAAGAGTGGTAGGAGATTTGGAGGTATAATCACTAGGTATATAATCAATCATCTACAGTGATGTACTGTATAGCATGGGGAATATAGTCACTCTTTTATAATAAGTATAAATGGAGAAGAACCTAAACTTTTATGAATCGCTATGTTGTACCTCTGAAACTAATATAATAATGTATATTAACTATAGATCAATAAAATATAAAGTAAGGAACAATAAAAGGGAGACACAGATTATTAGATAGAAATCAATTAAATAAACACAAGTTTTGAAAATCAAGGAATTAAAAAACAACATGTAAGACACAACATTGGCATTTGAAGTGTATAATCTATTTATTTAAAAGAAATCATGGGCCTCCCTGGTGGCGCAGTGGTTGAGCATCCGCCGGCTCATGCAGAGGACATGGGTTCGTATCCCGGTCCGGGAGGATCCCACGTGCTGCGGAGCGGCTGGGCCCATGAGCCATGGCCGCTGAACCTGCGCGTCTGGAGCCTGTGCTCCGCAACGGGAGAGGCCACAACGGTGAGAGGCCCATGTACCGCAAAAAAATAATAATAATAAATAAAAATAAATAAAAAATAAAAGAAAGAAAAGAAATCATTTAAGTGGTGAAAAATGTACCCATTTGGTACCCATGGGTACCAAAGAATGGTACCCATTCTCACAATTTTGTATATCTAGGGTAAATTATTATCTACAAAAATATTTTACAAATATTCACTCTAAAAGAAAGAGAAAATTTGGATTAACCCATTTTAGTATACAAATTTAATATCAAAGTCTCCACGTCAAATTGATTTGAATAAGTTCTGTTAGCCACTTCTAGTTTCTTTGTGATGTAAAATCTTTTAAAGCATAAAATCAGCCTTTCTGCATTATTCCATTAGACATACATAGAAGTGAAAAGAAACAAGAAGACAGAACAATCAACCAGGAAGGTGAATTTACTGAGAAACAGCCATTCGTTCTCCCTCCTCCTTTTCTTTCCCTCCTTTTCCAGGTCTCTTTCGGTTCCAATCAAGAGAAGTCTTGAGAGTTCTGAGAATATTTCTTTGAGGGCTTCAAATCACCATACCTACAACTTCTGCCACAACTACACACACACGGGAACAAAAATAAACCTCTGCTATCTACTCATGTAGGAGGGATTCATGCAAAATAAACTCCTACAAGGAGACCAACGGGTGAGTTTTCTACCTGTTCTTTATAATGTCCTTCCATTAGAGTAAATCCCACACATGATGAGGCAGAAGCAGTTATGTGAGCTTTTCCTTGAAGTCAAAACTCTTACATTCATTTCAAGTACCTGGTGATCATAGGGTACAGCCAGGGAAAGTGCCATCCCCCTTGCGGGGGGGGTGGCGGTGAATGGGCTCCCACAACCGTGCACCTCCTGATGTACACATTCTGGAGAAACAAAGGGCGGTCACACCGCAGTCAGTCTGTCAGGCTGTCGGGCCACTGGCAACCCGAGCAGCCTGGAAGTGCCCCATCAGTTGCTGAAAGCGAAACCCTGTCCCCCCTGTGAAGCCAGGCAATTTTGGCCAGAGGATCAGAGGAGACTATTAATCAACTCCTCCTCTCTGCTCAGCTCCTTGGGGTTACAGCAACCCCATCTCCAAGCCCAAATCTGCCCCTGGAGTGCCGAACTGGAAGTGGCAGGCGGGCTGTGCCTGTGCTTCAGCGCCCTCTGGAGGTTGTATGCTCTAACGGCAACTCTCAGCCCTTCCTCCTCCCCCTTCCCTAGTCCTGGGGGCTGCCTTGGCCTCCTGCAGCTGCTGGCCTGATTTCATTCTTCTTTTTTCTCCAATTACAATGAAGTGTCCTACAGAGGTATGGAATCTCTTGAAGAAGGAAGATCTTTTAGCCAATACACCTTAACAGTGAGAAGTTGATTTCAAGAATGAACCTGAAATACTATATTTTTCTCCTGACGATTCCAAGGAGAGACAGCTCAAGTTTTCTAAATCATAAGAAAAACCAAGGTAAATATGATCTTCTGAGCCAGAGATGAAAAAACAGTTTTTAGCATCCTCTCCTCATGTCATATGACTGGGATTTAAATCAATCAACTGCCACTGGTTTTTAAATCACATGACCCAACTTTAAATCAATCAGCTGCTTCCCTGTAACTCAGGTGACTTGGCTTTGAATAGTAAGAAATGAAGAGGTATAAAAATGTTCTGAACAATAAATGGAAAAGCAACATTTTAGAAAGTGTTTTTTCTTTTCGAATGGACCATTCATTGGATACGGAATAAAGGATTCTCTTGTGGATTTCTTGAACTGTAAGCATATACAATGTCTCCGTTGGCGTGACTGACTTAGTTTGGGGTTTTGTTGTTGTTGTTGTTGTTGTTGTTGTTAACATCCTTATTGGAGTACAATTGCTTTACCATGTTGTGTTAGCTTCTGCTGTATAACAAAGTGAATCAGCTATTCGTATACATATATCGCCATATCCCCGCCCTCTTGTGTCTCCCTCCCACCCTCCCTATCCCACCCCTCTAGGTGGTCACAAAGCACCGAGCTGATCCCCCTGTGCTATAGGCAGCTGCTTTCCACTAGCTATCCACTTCACCTTTGCTAGTGTATATATGTCCATGCCACTCTCTCACTTCATTCCAGCTTACCCTTCCCCCTCCCTGTGTCCTCAAGTCCGTTCTCTACGTCTTTATTCCTCTGCAGCGACTCCTGCTAAGGATGGATACTTCCTTTTATGCTCAGGAATATGCCCTAGTTTAAATATGATTTGAGTTTGATCCTGTGAACCATCAGAACTTCCCACGGGAGATAAATGAGGAGATTCGGGCCTTTATTAGTACGCACGGTGAACACGGGTGTCCTGGCTGTACTTGCCAACCCTCCTCATTTACCCACCTATTTTTATCCACCTTTCTCCCTGTGAGTACCTTTGACCAACCCTGAGCTCAGACTCCTGGCCTAGTACAGTGACTTTGTCAGTCTTTCTTTAAAAATGGACAGGTAACAAAATGAATGTAACCTAGAAGCAGCAGCTCAGTAAGGGAAATAAAATCACCAGAAGTTATCTAATCACAGCCACAGCCATCCAGGGCTCAGGTCCCATACGAATGGGACCTTCCTCAATTTGAAGGGCATCCAATCAAATAAGTAAAGGTGTTGCTCACCTCTGCCACTTGGAGGGATTGCTAGGCAGTCTACCCAGTGTATACTAACTGCAAAACACTGTCATGGTTTTGAAATACCTATTTTCCAGGAAAGCTTTTTGGGGTGCATGGGGAAGGTTTCTTTTTGACATCAAGCAAAAAATAAATCACCAAGCTCTTTAAGCACAGGGGTTTTTAAGAGGGCAGTAGAAGGAAGGAATGGGCAGAAAAGACGATCTCCTCTGAAGTGAAGGTCGTTTTTCCAAAAGAGTAGGATTTAGTCTCAGTTTAAGGAGAACACTTTTAAGTAGCTGGGGCAGCTCCAAACTGCAGTTTAGGGAATGAGTGCTTCAAAAGAACAGGGCTGTAAACGTCCTGGCAAGGCAGCAAGAGGATGAAGAGTTGGTTTTGCATAGTTTTGAACACAGGAGTAAAGAAGCAGAGGCATCTCTGACTAAAGGGCCCTGAGATCCTATGGCATCAGTGGGTCAGTTGCAGGGGGTGTGGGGGCGATATTTCTCTCTCAACGTCTCCCAGAGCAGCCACCCCTCTCTACCCCACCCCGCTACTCCTTTCACCCTTCCTGCCTCCACTGTTGGGTCCCCAGGGACAGCACTTCTTAAGCTGGAGCGCTCAGGCACCATCTCTGCAGTCTGGATTCTTCCTGGAGCCTGGCACGTTCTGGGACAGGAAGGCAGGTCTGCAAGGGCGCTGGGTTGCAGCCGGACCTGGAGGCCTGGAGGGGAACTGGAGTCATGAAGCCCACCCACGTCCTTGAAGCCAGGGAAGGAACACATCTTCCTAACAGTACTTCTCAGGTCTCAGCGGGTTCCCCACCCGACGGTGATCCATACTCACTTGAGGCAGCAAGGACTGCCTCTAACTGGCCCCCTCCATTCCGCCTTAAGGGTCCTCGCACATGTGTGAGAGCACAGGCCCCGAATCTATGCACTCGGCTGAGGCCAGTGCTGCCGGGGTCCCTCCAGTCCCATCCCCCGGCCCCTCCCTCTGGGACTGTATCTAATAGAAGAGAGAGCACAGAGGAATTGGCTGAATCAAGGGACCCGGGAGCCTGGGTATGAGTTTGAAGACCGAGAATCTAAAGCGCAATTACATATTATTGGAAACTCTTGTGGAGTGTGTAGGGGGAGGTTAGGAGATTGAGAGGCTGAGTCGACCTGGTGAGTCCAGCCCCAGGACACCACAAAGCCCCTCCCCCCTTTCCCTGCCATCAGACAAGGGGTGCCGCAACTCCAGCCGGGACTCTGCACTTCCCCCTCCCTGATTCTCCTCCAGAAGAGCAGGTGGCCCCCCTCTGAGGGCAGGGGAAGACAACGGACCAAGTCCCCCTGCACTAAGGCGCTACTGGAGCTCTTCCTGAACAGCAGTGATGGCTTGGAGCGAACCCGTGCACTGCCAAAATTGGTCTCATCCTGCAGCTGAGGGACGCAGACTTTAAGTCAGCTGCCCTGGCTTTAAAACAATCAACCCCCCCCCCCTTTAAGTCAGGTGATCCGACTTTAAATCACTGTGTGCCCCTCAAGCCTGCAACTTCCAAAGTTGGGAACTTCACTTTGATCCCACACATGGTATGAGGGTGTACTTCATGTACCAGAAGGGTCTAGGTACTCTGGGGTACAGCAAGCAGTGCAGGACGCAGCAGCTCCCAGGCAAAGCTGGTGATGCACAGGGAGAGCAGGCACAGCCAGGCATGCAGAGGTTCCAGGACGGGAGCTGGGGCACAGCCAGCCGCGAGGCTGTGAAAGCAGAGGATCTGAGCCTTCTTGACAAAGGCAAACCCAGAGGATGGATGAGAAACAAAGACCAGATGAAACATGGATTTGAAAATCACATGCTGCTCTTGAAATTGGGGTGGGGGCACCCCAGATTTGAATCCTCTTACTCAACAGTTGCTAGTGTTTTGGCATTTGTCCAATTCCTTATAAAATTTACTGATAATATCTAACCCATAGAATACTGCATTTGTAGTGGTATTGCATGCTAATGTCTCTATAGTGGAATAATCTTTTCTACGAGAAGAATGTACACTATCCGAATTAAATTAAAACCCCTCTTTATAAAGTACTGTATCGGACTTCCCTGGTGGCGCAGTGGTTAATAATCTGCATGCTAAGGCAGGAGACATGGGTTCGAGCCCTGGTCAGGGAAGATCTCACATGCCACGGAGTAGCTAAGCCCATGTGCCACAACTACTGAGCCTTCAGGCCACAACTACTGAAGCCCGCACTCCTAGAGCCGATGCTCCACCACAAGCACAGCAAGAGAAGCCACTGCAATGAGAAGCCCACGCACTGCAACAAAAAGTAACCCCTGCTTGCTGCAACTAGAGAAAGCCCATGCATAGCAAAGAAGACCCAACGCAGCCAAAAATAAATAAATAAATATTTTTTTTAAGTACTATATCCTTCTGTACAACTTCTCTGGGAAGAACAGAGAGATGGCGTGGGAGAGTGAGAAAGACCAACATTTAGTGCATATGTCTCATGCAGGTGCTCTGCTGGCTCAGATAGTTTTATCCCCACTTTTACAAAGGAGGAAATAATCTCAGAGAGGTTTGGTAATTTTCCCAAAGCCAAACAGCTATTGAGTGGCAGAACCAGGATCTGAACCAAGTCTGTTACCTTAAAGCCTAAGTCCTCATCACAACAAAACTCAATTCATATTGACATTTATCGAATTACATTGCAACCTGGGGAGTTCTTGGCACAATCCTGAATAAGAGTGAGAAAGAAAGAAATAGCATTGTTCATACAGTCAATCAAAAATTTTGGAGCAGCTACTAGATGCGTGGCCCTTTTCGGGGTTCAGCAGTGATCAAGACAGGAAGAGTCCTGCTTACACAAACCATGTAGTGGGGAGGAGAGACGGGCGCAACTTGGCTGAGGGATTTCAACTTGCTGGGCCTCTGTTTTCTCATCTGGAAAACGGGATGGGTGTTCCTCATTTCCTGGGATTGTCCAGCCCTCACATTCTCTGATTCCATAAGAATCATTTGTTTTCCTGTTTCTTTAAAATTCATTCAGGCAATGAGCTGTGATGAATGTTGTCAGCTGCTCCTCAAATCACTCTATTCCCACCCTCTTCCTGTGATCAGGTCTTTCTCCCAACATGACTCACAATCAATCAAGTCACAGAACCTAAGGGGCACCCAGCAGGAAAATTCCAGCCCTTGTTTCTCAGGAGCTCTGAGGTCTACCTGCGAGGTAAACTTAACACACCTGGCACAAGGCGGCCACCCCGGGTTTCACATCAACATGATCTCAGGCACAAACCTCCTGGCTTTTCCATTGTGTTTTTAAGTTACTTGTTGAAACAACTGCACAACTATGACAAAGATATAAAATCAGGCATCTTCTGCCCCAGTGCCTGCTCATAAATGATTTTCTGCCACTTTAATGATAAAGATAGAACATTTCAACATTCTGCTGCCCTTATTATTTGTCATTTTTCTTGATATTTCTATTGAATACTCTTTCAATATTTTAACAATGGAACATTTATTTACCTTGTTCCAGACCCAGCCTGTAGTGGTAAAGGTTTTGTTGTTATATTTCTATTATGTTTCCTTTAAAAATCATTATGCTATTTAACTGGATTAAGTCAATTCTACAGGCATTTATCTTATGATATTGATGAAATTAATACATAGAGGGCAGTAGTACAAGTTGATTGTACTCCAGAGCCTCTATTAGCACAGTTAAGTAAGTATAACTATTATCTATATGTAAACCAAAGTACATGCCAAGTGAGACTCTCCGACGCTTCTTCACTGTCTGCCCCTCAAGCCTGTGAGAAATGGAATATTTCTTGCCACCTCAGTAAACAAAAGATGCCACAGTCATCCTCTCCAATGTGAGCGGGCAGGCCCTGAGGAACTCAGGATATGCAAATACAGGATGCAGGCCCCAGAGAGCTGAGGTGCATATCAAAGGAAGGAATTCGTGAGCCTGACTCCAGCATCTTCGCATACAAAGGAAAGCCCTGCATTGCTCACCTTGGGAGAGCAGGTTCTCCTTAGCTGACAATCACCTTTTCCCGTCCCCCATCACCTGGGCCAGCCCCCCGCCCTGTCCCCTCCCGCCCCCCGGGTGCTTTAGCTCAGGGAGGATGGGGCGCACAGGGCCTCGGCTGAACAAGAGGCCTGGGAGCCTCGGGAGGAACTTTCGGCCGCTTTCCCCGCCGTCGGGAGGAGGGTCGCTGACGCTGCGGCCGGACCCTGTGCCTCCCTCGCCCCGTGTCCCCTCAGGACGTTCAGCCGCCCTCTCCCCACGCCCCCCGGGCCCCGCGAGCCAGGCCGAGGGCAGGGCCGAGAGGAGGGGCCGAAGTTCCCCGGGACCAGACCCCGAGGCCGCTCGTTCTGCACAGCAGCGGCGGGTGGCCGCGAAACCCTTCCCCTCAGAAGCTGCTCTTGCGCGGCCGCCCGGGCACCAGACCCACTTACCCGGCCCGCCGTCCCCACGACTGTCGCGGCTTCGGCCGCCGGGGCCCCTCCGCAGCCGGCAGCGTCAGTGAGGCCGCCCTCCCCTTGGGCTCCGGGGCAGCTCCGTGACGGCGGAGGGAAGAGACCCCGAGCCGGGAGCTCCAGCTCTGAGGAAACGCGGGCTCCGTTCTGGGCGCTGCGGGTGGGGCCGCTCTGCCTGAGGCCTCCTGGGAGGGAGCGGGGCGCCGGGGGAGGAGCCGCCAGGAGCTCAGGGCCCCGTCGGGGGGCCTGGAGGGGCGGCCCGGCCTGAGGGCCCCGCCCACTGTGGCCGCAGCACAGGCCTTTTTCCTGCAATCCTACACAAAAAGTCAGAAAGATACACACGGTCTACAGTGAATGTTCACAAATGGTAGTTGCTGCTGTGCTTACTATCCTATTAAACGTGGGAAATCCATAACACACTTGAAGTTAGAAGTTAACTATGAATGTTTACCTTTCCTTATTATGTCTCTGCTATTCACAATTGTCGTTAATGAATCAGAGACTGTGGCATCACTAGTTAAAAATGAGCTCGTTTAAAAAATAGAACTCAGGCCCACCGGCCCTACTGTATCAGAATCTGCAATTTTACACTCTCTCCAGTGTACTTGTGGACCCATGAATAGTTGAAAGGTACATTTCTACCTCGACATGTCTTTTCTGTCTGAGAAATACGCACATTTTATCCAGTTTGATATAAATAAAACACTCAAAAATGCATATGTCCGTGTTGAAACCACCATTTTATCATTTTTTTCCAGATAACTATAGTCTCTTTACTGGTTTTATGGATCACATGACATACTCTTTTTTGTAGTTAGAAATAGAGAAAGTTACTTTGTGAAAAAAAATATATATGTATATATATATATATTAGTGGATGATTGAAGACACTCTTCTAAATTAAAACCAGTTCTCTTAATTTGCTCTTTTCTTCTTGCGTCACATTATGAACTCTTCCCGTGGCCACATGTCATGTGTACTTTTAATTTCAGGGACTGCTGACATCCCAGGATGTGCCCATAGATTTCTCTCAAGAGAACTGGGAATGCCTGGACCGAGATCAATGGGAATTGTACAGGGATGTGATGTGACAAAAGTATAGGATCATGCTCTCCTTGAGTGAGGATACCTTCCTTCCAGAATTCCTTATCCACCCACAGGGTTTAGAGGCCTTCATTTGTAGAATGTCTCCTGGAATGTTCTGCTTCCTACAATAGGGTTTCAGATTGCAACGATTCAGGAAATATTGGGAGTTTGTGGGTATAATTTATGTTATTCTTTGAAAATTGCAGCCTTCTTTATAATATACTTTGTAACTGCTTGGGATGTGTCTATATGAACAGTGTACTATATGCTTCTGTTATAGTCCTTACAATATTTTATTCTCTTATTATCTGTAACAATCTTCCATGGATTCTTTGGGCTTAAGGTGTATTAAAAGGGAGACGGCGATTCTGGGACTTCCCTGGTGATGCAGTGGTTAAGACTGCGCCTGCCAATTCAGGGGACACGGGTTCGATCCCTAGTCTGGGAAGATCCCACGTGCAACGGAGCAACTAACCCAGTGGGCCACAACTACTGAGCCTGCGTGCCACAACTACTGAAGCTGGTGCACCTTGAGCCCGTGTGCCATTTATTTTTAGAGAATAAAATCACCTCTGAGTGATTACAATTTAGACCAGCTAGTCAAAATTCTTTATCACCTGTTCTTCTCAAACACTGATCAATGGAACAAGTTTTACTAGGGATAAGAGTGTAATTGTATTCTAGAGTTCATATCGGCAATATGGTTTTTGACCTTGATGCTGGATCACGACATTTCAATGGTATAACTGCTATTAATTGTCTCTTTGTTCAATGATTAAAGTCTCACATGATCTGAGTTCAGACTGGAGCCATCCTGCTTGGTTTCTGTCTATTGCAGATTTCTTCCAGTATGAAAGGACAAGAGCAATACGGCTTACTTTACACAATGTCTTCAAACTAAATGATGACATAATCTACATTCAATTAATTTATACATACCCTACTGTAGAGCAGGGTTTGTTACGGTGGCAGAGCCCGGTAATTATGTAAAACTGAAACTTTTATCTGCACTGGTTCAAGTCCTCTTCCTAAGAATATGTTTATAATCAACACTCTTTCACAAGTTACCCAATTTAATTCACCATAGCATTCCTCATATTAACTAAATGGAAAATCCTAAGCTATATACAAATCCAGAAAGGGCCAAAAATCATCTGCCCACATGGATTATTACAACCCATTGCTGAGGCATTCAAATTACTTATTAAAGACCCACTATGTCCATCAACAGCATCAATTTATATATTATTGCCCCAATGCTAGCCTTAACCCTGGCTCTCACAACATGAATTCCTCTTCCCATATCTTAGCCACTAATTAATATAAATGTAGGCATACTCTTTATATTAGCCATATCACACCTAGCCATTTATTCCATCCTCAGTTCTGGATGAGCTTCACATTCAACATACTCACTCACTGGAGCTCTAGGGACAGTAGCATAGACAATCTCATATGAAGTAATGTAGCAGTTATTCTATCCTCAGTCTTACTGATAAATGGATCATTTACACTTTCAACAGTAATTATTACACAGGAACACCTATGACTATTTTCTTCTGACCCCTACTCAGAATTTTATTATCTCCGCAGTAGCAGAAATTCAATGAAGCCCCACTTGATTCAACAGAAGTAGAATCAAAACCTGTATATGACTTCAATGTAGAAGATGTAGCAGGCCCATTCACCTCTTCCTTGCTAGACAATATGTCAATTTCCTTATAATAAACATTTCCACAACAATCCATTTGTAGGAGCATTCGACAATCCCTAGGTGCCAGAATTATATACACCCCAAGTCATCATTAAAACACATCTAACAATCTCCTTTCTATGAATTTGAGCATCCTACCCACAATTTTGATATGACCAACGTCTACATCTCGTATAAAAATTTTTTTTCTACTAACATTAGCCCGATGTATATGAGAGTTTTCACCACCTGTCATCATACCAGCAACCCACCACAAACTTAAGAAATATGTCTGACAAAAGAGTTACTGTGATAGAGTAAATTATAGAGGTTTCAATGCTCTTATTCCTGGAATTGAATTCTTCCTAAGAATTTTATATTCTCCATGTTACCACATTACAGCACATGCTATATACTAAGGTTCACTAGGTAAGCTTCAGGCCCATACCCCCAACATGTTGTCGTAGATCCTTCCTGTACTAATAAACTCTCATTGTTTTTACTATCATTCTACTGACCATTATCACAGGAAATATAATTGTATAAGAAGCTCACACTGGTTAATGGTATCCCCATTCTAATAAAAAACACAAACCCATAAGCTACAGAAGCATCCAACAAATATTTCCTAAAACAATCCACCACACCAATACTACTTATAATGGCTAGTATCATTAATCTAATATACTCTGGTCATGGAACACAATGAATAACAAAAATCTTTCATCCAGCAGCATCCACCCTCATGACAATCGCCCTTGTCACAAAAGTAGGACTTTCCCCATTTCACTTCTGAGTGCCTCACGTCACACAAGGCGTCCCATGAAGAGCAGGCCTGCTGCTATTAATATGACAAAAGTGCACCCCTGTCAGTTTTATACCACATGTCACCATCCATCAACCTAAATATACTATTAATCATAGTGATATTATAAATCATAGCTGGAGGCTGAGGGAGATTTAGTCAGACTCACCTGGAAAAAATTACACCCTCCTCATCAAGTGCCCATATAGGATGAATAACAGCCGTTATAAAGTATATTCCGATTATAACAATCCTAAACATACTAATTTATATCATAACAACACTCTCTTCTTATTATTTATGCCCAGAGCCTGTACTACAAGAGTGTCATTATCACACACATGAGGTAAAACACCTCCCATCACAATCCTTTTCCTCACCATTATAGTATCATTAGGACATAGTCCATCACTATCAGGGTTTTTACCCAAATGAATACTTATCCAAGAGATAACGAAAATGACAACATCATTCTACCAACATTAATAGCCATCACAGCAGTGCTCAGCATATATTTCTACTTGCAGCTAACATACTCCACATCACTAACTGTATTCCCTTCATGAAACAACACAAAAACAAATCACATTGAACATTCAAAGAAATAACCTTCCTATCATTACTAATCATAAAACCCAGACAATTATTCCACATAACACCCATTCCATCCGTGCTGGACTAGGAATTTAGGTTAGTTCAGACCAAGAGCTTTCATAACCCAAAACAAGTAAAATTTACTTAATTTCTAAAAATAAGGATTGAAAGACTTCATCCTACATCAATTGAATGTAAAGCAAACATTGTAGTTAAGCCAAATCTTTACGAGACTGATGAGTTTTAACCCCAGGAAACTTTAGTTAACAGGCAAATCCTCTAGTCAACTGGCTTCAATCTGCTTCTTCTTCATTTGAGAAAGAAAAAAAGAAAAAAGGCAGGAAAATCTCTGGCAGAATTGAAGCTGCTTCTCTGAAATTACAATTCAATTTGTTGATTCACCACAGGGTTTGTGAGAAAGAGGGCTCAATCTCTGTCTTCAGATTTACAGTCGAATGCTAGCTCAGTCATTTTACCTCTGTTCATACACTGTTGATTATTTTCAACAAATCACAAAGATATCGGCATCTTATAATTACTATTTGGTGCTTGAGCTGGAGTAGCAGGCAGCACCTTAAGAATATTAATCCAGGCTGAGCTATGCTAACCTGGAGCGCTACTTGGAGATGCACAAATCTGTAACGTGGTCATAACAGTCCCTGCACTTGTAATAATTTTCTTTATTGTTGTACCCCTTATATTGCAGGGTTTGAAAACTCACTTGGGCCACTAATAACTCGCACACCTGAGGTAGCATTTCCCCGAGTAAACCATGTAAATTTTTGACTACTTCCCCCATCGTTCTTACTCCTACTCATGTCACCAATAGTAGAAGCTTGTTCTGGTACCAGTGGACCGTGTATTCAGCTCTAGCCTGCAACCTGGCCCACGCAGGAGCCTCTGTCGACATAACCATTTCCTCCTTACATTTATCAGGTGTCTCCTCAATTCTTGGTGCTATTGCTTTTATTACTATAGTCTTTCATACAAAACCAGCAGTCATAACCCAATACCAAACACCATTATTTGTTTAATCTTCACCAACTATAGCCATATTACTATAATTACCACTCTCAGTCCGAGCAGCCAGAATTGCCATACTCTTAAGAGATAGAAATCTCAACACTACTTTCTCTGACCCTGCAGGAGGAGGCTGAATCCTATACCAACACCTATTTTGATTCTTTGGTCACCCTGAAGTCTGTATTCATGGCCTACCAGGGTTTGTTATAAATTCACACATCATTACACACTATTTAGGACAAAAGGTGCCTTTCAGCTATTTAGGAATAGTATGAGTCATGCCCACTGGCTTTTTAGGATTTCTCTTGTGGGCCCATCATATATTTACCATAGGGAGAGCTGTCCACTCAGGAGCATACTTTGCAAAAGCTACCATAATTGCTTCTATCCCTACAGGAGTGTGCTTTCTCTGGTTGCAGTGAGCAGTAGCGACTCTACGCTGCGGTGCATTGCCTTTTCACTGAAAAGGCTTTCTTTATTGCAGAGCATGGCTTTCACGCTCTAGAGGGCAGGCTCAGTAGTTGTGGCACATGGGCTTTTTGCTCCACGGCAGGTGGAATATTCCCACACGATGGCTCGAACCCGTGTCCCCTGCATTGGCAGGCAAATTCTTAACCACTGCACCACCAGGGAAGTCCCTGGTTAGCAAGTGTTCACGGAGGTAATATTATATGACCTCCAATATATTATGAGTTTTAGGCTTTAGTTTTTCTTTTTACAGTAGGAGGTTTCACAGGAATCATCTTAGTGAACTCATCCCCGGACACTATCCTCCAGGATACATACTATGTAGCAGCACACTTCCATGACCTAATGTCCATGGGAGCGGGCTTCACTATTACGGGAGGCTTCCTACACGGATTCCCACTATTCTCAGGTTACACAGTGAACTCAGCATGAGCAAAAAGTCACTTCACGCGTATATTTGTAGTAGTAAATATGACTTCCCGCAGCACTTTCTGGCCTCTCAGGAATGTCATTACTTTAGTCTCACTACTCGGAGGCACACACAACATGAAATATTGTGTCTTTTGGCTCACTCATCTCAATAGCAGCAGTAATGCTAATCATAATCTTCATACTTTGAAAAGCATTTGCATCTAAACAAGAAGGCTAAGCACTAGAAACGGATACTCCTAACCTAGAATTGTTACATAAATGTCCTCCACCATATCCTATGTTTCAAGATCCTACCTATGTAAATATAAAATAAGGAAGGTCTCAAGTCCTTTTCAACCACTTTCAAGCCAACACCATAACAATTATGTCTTTCTCAATAAATGAGAGAAAAGTAAAAAGTGATGTAGCTTTGTCAAACTTAAATCAGAGGCTAAAATCCTGTATATCACGAAGGCATATCAATTTCATCTAGGATCTCAAGATATAACATCACCGATTATGGAAGAACATTTACATTCTCATCATCACACATTAATAGTGATTTTTGAAACTAGTTCTCTATATTATTTCTCTAACATTGACAACTAAACTAACTCATATACATATAATAGATGCACAGGTAGAGAAAATGTGAACAGTTTACCAGCCATTATTGTAATCTTAATTGCTCTATCATCATTGTGAATCCTTTACATGATACATGAAATCAATAACTCTTCCCAAACCATAAAATCGATGGGTCAGTAATGATACTGAAGCTACAAATACACAGATTATGAAGATTTAAATGTTGGCTCCTCTGTAATCCCCACATCAGGGCTAAAACCAGGAGAATAATGACTAATAGAAGTCAACAACCACGGAGTTAGAGAGAGTCATAGAATATTAGTTTCATCTGAAATTGTTGTACACTCCTGAGCTGTTCCTTCTCAGGCCTAAAAAGGGCTGCTATCCCAGGACGCCTAAATTAAAGAATCCTAATACCAACAGGACCAGGCCTATGTTGTAGACAAGAGAGCTCATTTTCCTGAGTTCAAAGACGGGCCAGAGGGATATGGCTGAGATGAGGGGTGAATCTGGAGCCCATGGGGATGCACTCTCCAAGCTCCAGGATAGGAATGGGCCATTATTGGTTTAATGGACGTCTGGGGTCCCAGGCCACCCACACCACACCCTCCCGAGCAGGATCTTGGCAACATTCCCTGTCAGTGATGAGGCAACCTAGCACTTGTCACACCCCGATGTTGTGTCCTATGTGGGCACCATGCTGTGGGGACCACACCCACACTCTGCAGGTCCATGCTACAGGGTCCTTCTTGCCTCAGGAGTAGAGACCACCCAGCAAGCAGTTCGCTCCCCAACCAGCAGGAGGAGGGGAGGAGAGCAGGGGCACCAGGGGAATCTCACTCAGACAACAACACCCAGGGGTGCCAGCGGGGACAGTGATGATGCAGATGAGGCCCAGACCAAGAGATGCGACCAGAGGACACAAAAGGCAGCTGATCAGGTCCTGACTCAACTGCATCCCGGACACCTTTGTCCCTCCTACGCCCCTTCCTCATACATCCCCTCCTGAAATGCAGATTCTTCAGATGCAAACAGGCAGAGCGTCAGACTGAAAGTCAGCTCTTCCAAAATGACCCGTCAGCAAACACTGCAGGATTGTGCTCCAGTGGGGGCCCTGGAGTCCACAACTCAGGGACTGAAGGGGACATCGGTGCCAGGGCCAGTGTGAGGGGATGGGGAGGGAGACTTTCATGGTTGTGGAATGTTGGTTTTGCAAGATGAAAAGTTCTAGGCGTGGTGGTGATGGCTCCACGAGAAAGTGAATAGATCTGATGCCTCAGAAACGTGCACTTAAAATGGTGACGATGGTAAAGGGTATGTGACGTGTGTTTTATTTCACTTAAATTCATAAAATAATGTCTTTTAAAATCAGAGTCCATTTCGACTCCCGTTCATCACAAATGTCGGAGACCCAAACACATTCCCCTACCTTAGGGGCCATCACGGTGCCCTCACATGGCACATGGGAGACCGTTCTCACGGGGGCCTAGTCTGTGCTCACCTCACCTCTGTCCAGGGAGACCCAGGCAGTGGTGACCCCCATAGATTAGACATATGATATGCTATGATATTCATATGACACCACCGAACATTGTCACTCAGCAGCACACAGAGCAGCACCCCACTCAAACATGCATGACCTCATATGAATGCGACAAGATTAAGGGAAGAAAAGGAACCACCGGTTAATCAGGGCAACACCCTTAACGCAGAGGTTGGAAATGTCAAAGGGGTAAAGACACACTGCAGGCAAAGAGCACATAGGGGTCTCCCCATACATGTGATCCTGACCCATGCAGATGTGGTGAGACCCATACAGTGCCCGTACCCTATAGCTGGTGTAGCACATCCACACTCACCAGGGTGACCCACCTCCCCAGACCCTGCACCTAAAGTCACACGTTCTCTCTCAACACGTGACCCCACCTCCTCAGACCGCTCCACCTGGGTCACATGTCCACAGTCCCAGGGTGAACCGCCCTCTGCAGACGTCCCCAACTGGGGTCACACGTGCACATCCTCCAGGGTGACCTCACCTCACCAGACCGTGCACCTGGGGTCACATGTCCCCTTGGTCAGGGCACCATGGCTCTGCTGCTTGCTCCCCTAATGTAGAAACAACCTGGGTTCCTGGGCTCTGCTGGGATGAGAAAAAGTGTAAGGTGGGTCTCCTGTCCCCACACTTGTCCCACAGAAGTCCTCCTCTTTTCACTTTGGTTCTGTGTGATTTTACCTCTTTTTAAAGCTTTCATGCTAGAGTTGAACATATTACTTGGTTCTGGCAGGCGCAGTCTCACTTTCTTGTCTCACTTACTTGTTGAGAAAACTCACAGGACAGCAGAGCTGAAAGCCGAAGGGCAGCTCTGGACGCTGCTGACTAGGGACGGCAGACAGGAAGGAGAGCTCAGCAGCAGCCTCAGCTGTTACCCATCGGCCTTTTGCCCGATCTGCGTGCCCTGCAATCAATTCACCAGCTAAACCTGCCTCCCTTCGCACCATGCACGTGCTGGTAAATTGGAATAATCAGCAGGTAGCCCTCCTGAGGATTATCCACGAGCCCCAAGGAAGGTGAACCTTGCAGGAATAAAGACAAAGGCCCTGCCCATAGCACTGCCCTTGGGAGGACCAGGTCACCACACTCAGAAGAGAGGGTGTTACCTAGACAAGCCCACCTCGGCTCCAGACCCAGACATCTAAGCACTGACTTTCAAATGCAGGCACGGAGCTTCCCAGTACTGAGGCCAGGCCGGCTCTCTTCCCAGCTCTCCATACTCCTAGCGTACACGGAACATGGTCAGGTCTAAATCTTCTTATTATAGACAACACATGGTCAGCTCTAAACATAAACAGTAGTCAGCACATGGAGAGGTCTGAATTTACCGTGTAGACAGAACTTGATCATGTTTCAACTAGCTTAGGGCTGAGCTCATAGGAGGTACAGATCACACATATGAGTCTCTCATCTTTGGACACCCACATCTGGAAACTGAACGATATCGTTGTCATTAAACATTTCAACAGGCAAAACAGAAATGTTACCAGTGTCTCTGGCCATCTGATGGTCAGGATCCTCATGTGATCCAAGAATTTCTTAGAGTGCAGCCCAGTCTGCGGCCAGGCCAGACAAGAAGTGGCCTGATTCCAGCCTCCCAGGCTTCCAGAAGGAGGCGGCCGCACAGGAGGCCCAGGCAGGACAGTTCTGCATGGTGCGGGCCAGGAGAGCCTGTCTGTCCATTCCACTGGCCGATTCCGCGTGGGGTGCTCAGGGCTGCTGAGAGCCCCGCGCTCAAGTCCTGCCTCCCTGAAGCATGTGCGTGTGCGTGTGCGTGTGCGTGTGCGTGTGCGTGTGTGTGTGTGTGTGTGTGTGTGTAGAGGGGGCAGTGGCTGACGGCTCCCACGGCTCCCGTCCCGGGCACCGTGCTGTCTTCGACGGGAGGCACGGGGAGAGGTAGGGGCACAGAAGCCGTTGGAGAGGAGAACCCACCGTGGAAACGCTTGCACACTGGCTGGCCCCACCCGGGGACCCGAGAGCCCATCGTGGGCCAAATGTCCCCCCCAGCCCCCACCCCCGAGGGCAGGGCACCTGCTCTTTCAACAGCACAGGGTCTCACATGAAGTAGACTCAGTGGGGACTTCACCCCTCCCACTCCTAATGCTCAGTTTGGGGAGAATGAACCCCCTTGACTGGGCGATGGGACCCTGTGATGAAACATGTGGTGCCCCATCCAAGTCGGGGTCTGGCTGACAGATGGGAACACAGGAGCCACGTGCATGGCCTGGAGGCCAGGCCAACAGGACGAGCACCTCCAGCCTTGGTCTAGCTCTCCAACTGTGACATTGTAGTTTATAGGGGACCTGGGGCAGGTGACTGAATGTAATGGGGGCCTCAGGTGGACCCTGAATGGGACTTAGAGAAGGTGGGAAGGATGTCACTCAGACAGTGACAGTCATTGGAAGACAGACCCTGTGTCAGGACATCCTGCTTCATCCATTTAAATCCCTGACAGCTCTGATCTTTATGTGGAAAAGCAGGAATGTTAGAGCAGATGCGTGCGGACATATCTGGGGCACAATTCAGTCTGCAACCAACTTCCAAGTGGTTGCAGAAAACACACAAGTGTGCACACAGGTAGACACAGCACACACACAAACATACGCACGTGCACAGCACAAATATATTCACACACTAGCATATGAACACACACGCACGCATGTACCCATGCACACACTAACGTGTGCCAGTGCACATACCTATGCACATGCACAGCATATGTAGGCAAACAGGCACATGCACACACGTAGCACACACACAGCGAATAAAGTGAATCCGTAAAGCATTAATTCCTGAACACAGGTGAAGCTGACATGTATTTTCCCTTTTTCTTAGCTTTGATGTTGTTCACAGTAAAAAGTTTAAGAAAAGAGTTAATGGCAGATGACTTTAGATTCAAAGGACTTTCTGACGTTATTCCACAATTATTATGACATGAGAAATGAATGTAGATATTACACGTGTCCACTAATGGATGAATGGAGAAGAAAAACACGGTCCATCGATACAAGGGAATGTTGTTCAGCCTAAAAAGGAAGGCAATTCTGACACAGCCTTCAGCAGGGATGAGCCTCGAGGGCATTATGCTCAGTGATGTAAGCTAGACACAAAACAACACGCAGTGCTGGCTTCATTCACACGAGGCCCCTAGAGCAGTCAGAAACATAGAGACAGAAAGTAGCATGTTGAGTGCCAGGGGCTGAGGGAGGGAGCATGGGGAGTGCGTGTTTAATGGGGACTGTTTCAATGTTGCAAGATGAGAAAGTTCTGGAGGACGATGGCGGTAAGGTTTGCACAACAGCACCAATTACTTCTTGACCCTGAAATGGCATTTAAAAATGGTTAAGATACTAAATTTTATGTTATGTGTATTGAACCACAATTTTTAAAACTTTTTAAAAACGAACAGGAAATAGTGTATGAATACTACTAGATGCACAACTTCACTAACCACCGAGGGATTAAAACCATAAGAAAAATACTGTGCATACACCTACCAGAATGCAGACATGAAAGACATAGTATCAATTATCAGCAGGCTGTGGGGCAATGGAAAGCCTGGCACGCAGCGGGCCGATGCAACCGCTTCTGAAACAATCGGGCCTCAAAGAGCGAAGTCCGCGCACGCACGCAGACCCGCAGGGCTCCTCCCAGCTGAACACAAACCTACCGGCACTGCACCAGGACACACGGACATGGACTCCGCAGCCACAGGAGCCAAACTGGAAAGAACATGAAGGCCATCACAAGCGGATGCAGAAATGAACCATGCACGCTCCTATGAAGGAATATTCCACAGCAATGGAGTACATTTTGTTTAAAGTTCGTAAAACTATAAAAATTATTTTTTAAAAATCTCTATTCACAAGGTGAAGGAATCCCATGGACACGATGCTGCGCCATCAAGAGCAATAAGGCAGCATGCAGGGTACACGCATTTACCGACTTTGGAACTAGGCAAAGCTGGGCTGCGTTGCGCAGAGATGCGTCCCTGAGCGAAAACTCTGAGGACAAGTCACTGGCACAAAATCAGGAGAACAGCTCCCTCACGGTGGGGAGGAGGCTGTGACGAGGGAAGGGCACTCCTGGGTGTCCACTCATCGTGTTCTGTTCCTTGATCTTTATGATTATTCTTTACATGTATATAACCTAAACCTTAATATGTACTTACAGCTTATCATTTTTGTTTAGTAAAAAGGGAGTCTCCCCAACAAAGTAGAAGGAGACCTGCTCCTCCCAGGGAAGAAAAGGAATAGTTTCTACCAGTGAAATCTAGATACCATGGCTGCTTCGACCATCAAGGCTGACAGCAACTCCCGTGAGAGGGACACCGGGGCCACGACCCTCAGAAGGACGCTCGGGGGCCTCAGTCCTGGGTCACTGCCTCTGAGGAGTCCGCGACACCTGTGCAAAAAAAAAAAGTCATTCGCCATTAACTCTTTTCTTAAAGTTTTTATTGTGAAAAACATCAAAGCTAAGAAAAAGGGAAAAATACATGTCAGCTTCACTTGCTTTCAGGAATTAATGCTTTATGGATTCACTTTATTCCCTGTGTGTGCGCTACGTGTGTGCATGTGCCTGTATGCGTACATGTGCTGTGCATGTGCATAGGTATGTGCACCGGCACACGTTAGTGTGTGCGTGGGTACACGCGAGCGTGTGTGTTCATAGGCTAGTGTGTGAATATATTTGTGCTGTGAGCATGCGTATGTTTGTGTGTGTGCTGTGTCTACCTTTGCGCACACCTGTGTGTTTTCTGGAACCACTTGCAAGTTGATTGCAGACTGAATTGTGCCCCAGATATGTCCGCACGCACCTGCTCTAACAATCCTGCGTAGCCACGTAAAGTTCAGAGATCGCAGGGATTTAAATGGATGGAGCAGGATGTCCTCACACAGCGTCTGTCTTCCAGTGACTGTCACTGTCTGAGTGACATCCTTCACACGTTCTTTAAGCCCCATTCAGGGTCCAGTTTAGACCCCATTACATTCAGTCACCTGCCTCAGGTCCCTTAATGCTACAATGTCACAGTTGGAGAGCTAGACCAAGGCTGGAGGTGCTTGTCCTGTTGGCCTGGCCTCCAGGCCCTGCACGTGGCTCCTGTGTTCCCATCTCTCAGGCACGCCCTGACTTGGATGGGGCACCACATGTTTCTTCACAGGGTCCCATCGCCCAGTCAAGGGGGTTCATTCTCCCCAAACTGAGCATCAGGAGTGGGGGAGTGGGTGACATTCCCCACTGAGTCTCCTTCATGTGAGACCCTGTGCTGTTGAAAGAGCAGGCGCCCTGCCTTTGGGGGTGCGGGGCTGGGGGGTGGCATGTGGCCCACGATGGGTAGGCTGGTCCCCGGGTGGGGCGAGCCAGTGTGCAAGGAGCTCCGTGGTGGGTTCTCCTCTCCAATGGCTTCTGTGCCCCTACCTCTCACCGTACCTACCCTCGAAGACATCACGGTGCCCGGGACGGGAGCCGTGGGAGCCGTCAGCCACTGCCCCCTCTACACACACACACATACACACACACACACACACGCACACGCACATGCTGCAGGGAAGCAGGGCCTGAGCGCGGGGCTCTCAGCGGCCCTGAGCACCCCGCCCGGAATCGGCCAGTGGAATGGACAGACAGGCTCTCCTGGCCCGCACCATGCAGAACTGTCCTGCCTGGGCCTCCTGTGCGGCCGCCTCCTTCTGGAAGCCTGGGAGGCTGGAATCAGGCCACTTCTTGTCTGGCCTGGCCGCAGACTGGGCTGCACTCTAAGAAGTTCTTGCATCACATGTGTATCCTGACCACCAGGTGGCCAGAGACACTGGTAACATTTCTGTTTTGCCTGTTGAAATGTTTAATGACAACGATATCGTTCAGTTTCCAGATGTGGGTGTCCAAAGATGAGAGACTCATATGTGTGATCTGTACCTCCTATGAGCTCAGCCCTAAGCTAGTTGAAACATGATCAAGTTCTGTCTACACGGTAAATTCAGACCTCTCCATGTGCTGACTACTGTTTATGTTTAGAGCTGACCATGTGTTGTCTATAATAAGAAGATTTAGACCTGACCATGTTCCGTGTACGCTAGGAGTATGGAGAGCTGGGAAGAGAGCCGGCCTGGCCTCAGTACTGGGAAGCTCCGTGCCTGCATTTGAAAGTCAGTGCTTAGATGTCTGGGTCTGGAGCCGAGGTGGGCTTGTCTAGGTAACACCCTCTCTTCTGAGTGTGGTGACCTGGTCCTCCCAAGGGCAGTGCTATGGGCAGGGCCTTTGTCTTTATTCCTGCAAGGTTCACCTTCCTTGGGGCTCGTGGATAATCCTCAGGAGGGCTACCTGCTGATTATTCCAATTTACCAGCACGTGCATGGTGCGAAGGGAGGCAGGTTTAGCTGGTGAATTGATTGCAGGGCACGCAGATCGGGCAAAAGGCCGATGGGTAACAGCTGAGGCTGCTGCTGAGCTCTCCTTCCTGTCTGCCGTCCCTAGTCAGCAGCGTCCAGAGCTGCCCTTCGGCTTTCAGCTCTGCTGTCCTGTGAGTTTTCTCAACAAGTAAGTGAGACAAGAAAGTGAGACTGCGCCTGCCAGAACCAAGTAATATGTTCAACTCTAGCATGAAAGCTTTAAAAAGAGGTAAAATCACACAGAACCAAAGTGAAAAGAGGAGGACTTCTGTGGGACAAGTGTGGGGACAGGAGACCCACCTTACACTTTTTCTCATCCCAGCAGAGCCCAGGAACCCAGGTTGTTTCTACATTAGGGGAGCAAGCAGCAGAGCCATGGTGCCCTGACCAAGGGGACATGTGACCCCAGGTGCACGGTCTGGTGAGGTGAGGTCACCCTGGAGGATGTGCACGTGTGACCCCAGTTGGGGACGTCTGCAGAGGGCGGTTCACCCTGGGACTGTGGACATGTGACCCAGGTGGAGCGGTCTGAGGAGGTGGGGTCACGTGTTGAGAGAGAACGTGTGACTTTAGGTGCAGGGTCTGGGGAGGTGGGTCACCCTGGTGAGTGTGGATGTGCTACACCAGCTATAGGGTACGGGCACTGTATGGGTCTCACCACATCTGCATGGGTCAGGATCACATGTATGGGGAGACCCCTATGTGCTCTTTGCCTGCAGTGTGTCTTTACCCCTTTGACATTTCCAACCTCTGCGTTAAGGGTGTTGCCCTGATTAACCGGTGGTTCCTTTTCTTCCCTTAATCTTGTCGCATTCATATGAGGTCATGCATGTTTGAGTGGGGTGCTGCTCTGTGTGCTGCTGAGTGACAATGTTCGGTGGTGTCATATGAATATCATAGCATATCATATGTCTAATCTATGGGGGTCACCACTGCCTGGGTCTCCCTGGACAGAGGTGAGGTGAGCACAGACTAGGCCCCCGTGAGAACGGTCTCCCATGTGCCATGTGAGGGCACCGTGATGGCCCCTAAGGTAGGGGAATGTGTTTGGGTCTCCGACATTTGTGATGAACGGGAGTCGAAATGGACTCTGATTTTAAAAGACATTATTTTATGAATTTAAGTGAAATAAAACACACGTCACATACCCTTTACCATCGTCACCATTTTAAGTGCACGTTTCTGAGGCATCAGATCTATTCACTTTCTCGTGGAGCCATCACCACCACGCCTAGAACTTTTCATCTTGCAAAACCAACATTCCACAACCATGAAAGTCTCCCTCCCCATCCCCTCACACTGGCCCTGGCACCGATGTCCCCTTCAGTCCCTGAGTTGTGGACTCCAGGGCCCCCACTGGAGCACAATCCTGCAGTGTTTGCTGACGGGTCATTTTGGAAGAGCTGACTTTCAGTCTGACGCTCTGCCTGTTTGCATCTGAAGAATCTGCATTTCAGGAGGGGATGTATGAGGAAGGGGCGTAGGAGGGACAAAGGTGTCCGGGATGCAGTTGAGTCAGGACCTGATCAGCTGCCTTTTGTGTCCTCTGGTCGCATCTCTTGGTCTGGGCCTCATCTGCATCATCACTGTCCCCGCTGGCACCCCTGGGTGTTGTTGTCTGAGTGAGATTCCCCTGGTGCCCCTGCTCTCCTCCCCTCCTCCTGCTGGTTGGGGAGCGAACTGCTTGCTGGGTGGTCTCTACTCCTGAGGCAAGAAGGACCCTGTAGCATGGACCTGCAGAGTGTGGGTGTGGTCCCCACAGCATGGTGCCCACATAGGACACAACATCGGGGTGTGACAAGTGCTAGGTTGCCTCATCACTGACAGGGAATGTTGCCAAGATCCTGCTCGGGAGGGTGTGGTGTGGGTGGCCTGGGACCCCAGACGTCCATTAAACCAATAATGGCCCATTCCTATCCTGGAGCTTGGAGAGTGCATCCCCATGGGCTCCAGATTCACCCCTCATCTCAGCCATATCCCTCTGGCCCGTCTTTGAACTCAGGAAAATGAGCTCTCTTGTCTACAACATAGGCCTGGTCCTGTTGGTATTAGGATTCTTTAATTTAGGCGTCCTGGGATAGCAGCCCTTTTTAGGCCTGAGAAGGAACAGCTCAGGAGTGTACAACAATTTCAGATGAAACTAATATTCTATGACTCTCTCTAACTCCGTGGTTGTTGACTTCTATTAGTCATTATTCTCCTGGTTTTAGCCCTGATGTGGGGATTACAGAGGAGCCAACATTTAAATCTTCATAATCTGTGTATTTGTAGCTTCAGTATCATTACTGACCCATCGATTTTATGGTTTGGGAAGAGTTATTGATTTCATGTATCATGTAAAGGATTCACAATGATGATAGAGCAATTAAGATTACAATAATGGCTGGTAAACTGTTCACATTTTCTCTACCTGTGCATCTATTATATGTATATGAGTTAGTTTAGTTGTCAATGTTAGAGAAATAATATAGAGAACTAGTTTCAAAAATCACTATTAATGTGTGATGATGAGAATGTAAATGTTCTTCCATAATCGGTGATGTTATATCTTGAGATCCTAGATGAAATTGATATGCCTTCGTGATATACAGGATTTTAGCCTCTGATTTAAGTTTGACAAAGCTACATCACTTTTTACTTTTCTCTCATTTATTGAGAAAGACATAATTGTTATGGTGTTGGCTTGAAAGTGGTTGAAAAGGACTTGAGACCTTCCTTATTTTATATTTACATAGGTAGGATCTTGAAACATAGGATATGGTGGAGGACATTTATGTAACAATTCTAGGTTAGGAGTATCCGTTTCTAGTGCTTAGCCTTCTTGTTTAGATGCAAATGCTTTTCAAAGTATGAAGATTATGATTAGCATTACTGCTGCTATTGAGATGAGTGAGCCAAAAGACACAATATTTCATGTTGTGTGTGCCTCCGAGTAGTGAGACTAAAGTAATGACATTCCTGAGAGGCCAGAAAGTGCTGCGGGAAGTCATATTTACTACTACAAATATACGCGTGAAGTGACTTTTTGCTCATGCTGAGTTCACTGTGTAACCTGAGAATAGTGGGAATCCGTGTAGGAAGCCTCCCGTAATAGTGAAGCCCGCTCCCATGGACATTAGGTCATGGAAGTGTGCTGCTACATAGTATGTATCCTGGAGGATAGTGTCCGGGGATGAGTTCACTAAGATGATTCCTGTGAAACCTCCTACTGTAAAAAGAAAAACTAAAGCCTAAAACTCATAATATATTGGAGGTCATATAATATTACCTCCGTGAACACTTGCTAACCAGGGACTTCCCTGGTGGTGCAGTGGTTAAGAATTTGCCTGCCAATGCAGGGGACACGGGTTCGAGCCATCGTGTGGGAATATTCCACCTGCCGTGGAGCAAAAAGCCCATGTGCCACAACTACTGAGCCTGCCCTCTAGAGCGTGAAAGCCATGCTCTGCAATAAAGAAAGCCTTTTCAGTGAAAAGGCAATGCACCGCAGCGTAGAGTCGCTACTGCTCACTGCAACCAGAGAAAGCACACTCCTGTAGGGATAGAAGCAATTATGGTAGCTTTTGCAAAGTATGCTCCTGAGTGGACAGCTCTCCCTATGGTAAATATATGATGGGCCCACAAGAGAAATCCTAAAAAGCCAGTGGGCATGACTCATACTATTCCTAAATAGCTGAAAGGCACCTTTTGTCCTAAATAGTGTGTAATGATGTGTGAATTTATAACAAACCCTGGTAGGCCATGAATACAGACTTCAGGGTGACCAAAGAATCAAAATAGGTGTTGGTATAGGATTCAGCCTCCTCCTGCAGGGTCAGAGAAAGTAGTGTTGAGATTTCTATCTCTTAAGAGTATGGCAATTCTGGCTGCTCGGACTGAGAGTGGTAATTATAGTAATATGGCTATAGTTGGTGAAGATTAAACAAATAATGGTGTTTGGTATTGGGTTATGACTGCTGGTTTTGTATGAAAGACTATAGTAATAAAAGCAATAGCACCAAGAATTGAGGAGACACCTGATAAATGTAAGGAGGAAATGGTTATGTCGACAGAGGCTCCTGCGTGGGCCAGGTTGCAGGCTAGAGCTGAATACACGGTCCACTGGTACCAGAACAAGCTTCTACTATTGGTGACATGAGTAGGAGTAAGAACGATGGGGGAAGTAGTCAAAAATTTACATGGTTTACTCGGGGAAATGCTACCTCAGGTGTGCGAGTTATTAGTGGCCCAAGTGAGTTTTCAAACCCTGCAATATAAGGGGTACAACAATAAAGAAAATTATTACAAGTGCAGGGACTGTTATGACCACGTTACAGATTTGTGCATCTCCAAGTAGCGCTCCAGGTTAGCATAGCTCAGCCTGGATTAATATTCTTAAGGTGCTGCCTGCTACTCCAGCTCAAGCACCAAATAGTAATTATAAGATGCCGATATCTTTGTGATTTGTTGAAAATAATCAACAGTGTATGAACAGAGGTAAAATGACTGAGCTAGCATTCGACTGTAAATCTGAAGACAGAGATTGAGCCCTCTTTCTCACAAACCCTGTGGTGAATCAACAAATTGAATTGTAATTTCAGAGAAGCAGCTTCAATTCTGCCAGAGATTTTCCTGCCTTTTTTCTTTTTTTCTTTCTCAAATGAAGAAGAAGCAGATTGAAGCCAGTTGACTAGAGGATTTGCCTGTTAACTAAAGTTTCCTGGGGTTAAAACTCATCAGTCTCGTAAAGATTTGGCTTAACTACAATGTTTGCTTTACATTCAATTGATGTAGGATGAAGTCTTTCAATCCTTATTTTTAGAAATTAAGTAAATTTTACTTGTTTTGGGTTATGAAAGCTCTTGGTCTGAACTAACCTAAATTCCTAGTCCAGCACGGATGGAATGGGTGTTATGTGGAATAATTGTCTGGGTTTTATGATTAGTAATGATAGGAAGGTTATTTCTTTGAATGTTCAATGTGATTTGTTTTTGTGTTGTTTCATGAAGGGAATACAGTTAGTGATGTGGAGTATGTTAGCTGCAAGTAGAAATATATGCTGAGCACTGCTGTGATGGCTATTAATGTTGGTAGAATGATGTTGTCATTTTCGTTATCTCTTGGATAAGTATTCATTTGGGTAAAAACCCTGATAGTGATGGACTATGTCCTAATGATACTATAATGGTGAGGAAAAGGATTGTGATGGGAGGTGTTTTACCTCATGTGTGTGATAATGACACTCTTGTAGTACAGGCTCTGGGCATAAATAATAAGAAGAGAGTGTTGTTATGATATAAATTAGTATGTTTAGGATTGTTATAATCGGAATATACTTTATAACGGCTGTTATTCATCCTATATGGGCACTTGATGAGGAGGGTGTAATTTTTTCCAGGTGAGTCTGACTAAATCTCCCTCAGCCTCCAGCTATGATTTATAATATCACTATGATTAATAGTATATTTAGGTTGATGGATGGTGACATGTGGTATAAAACTGACAGGGGTGCACTTTTGTCATATTAATAGCAGCAGGCCTGCTCTTCATGGGACGCCTTGTGTGACGTGAGGCACTCAGAAGTGAAATGGGGAAAGTCCTACTTTTGTGACAAGGGCGATTGTCATGAGGGTGGATGCTGCTGGATGAAAGATTTTTGTTATTCATTGTGTTCCATGACCAGAGTATATTAGATTAATGATACTAGCCATTATAAGTAGTATTGGTGTGGTGGATTGTTTTAGGAAATATTTGTTGGATGCTTCTGTAGCTTATGGGTTTGTGTTTTTTATTAGAATGGGGATACCATTAACCAGTGTGAGCTTCTTATACAATTATATTTCCTGTGATAATGGTCAGTAGAATGATAGTAAAAACAATGAGAGTTTATTAGTACAGGAAGGATCTACGACAACATGTTGGGGGTATGGGCCTGAAGCTTACCTAGTGAACCTTAGTATATAGCATGTGCTGTAATGTGGTAACATGGAGAATATAAAATTCTTAGGAAGAATTCAATTCCAGGAATAAGAGCATTGAAACCTCTATAATTTACTCTATCACAGTAACTCTTTTGTCAGACATATTTCTTAAGTTTGTGGTGGGTTGCTGGTATGATGACAGGTGGTGAAAACTCTCATATACATCGGGCTAATGTTAGTAGAAAAAAAATTTTTATACGAGATGTAGACGTTGGTCATATCAAAATTGTGGGTAGGATGCTCAAATTCATAGAAAGGAGATTGTTAGATGTGTTTTAATGATGACTTGGGGTGTATATAATTCTGGCACCTAGGGATTGTCGAATGCTCCTACAAATGGATTGTTGTGGAAATGTTTATTATAAGGAAATTGACATATTGTCTAGCAAGGAAGAGGTGAATGGGCCTGCTACATCTTCTACATTGAAGTCATATACAGGTTTTGATTCTACTTCTGTTGAATCAAGTGGGGCTTCATTGAATTTCTGCTACTGCGGAGATAATAAAATTCTGAGTAGGGGTCAGAAGAAAATAGTCATAGGTGTTCCTGTGTAATAATTACTGTTGAAAGTGTAAATGATCCATTTATCAGTAAGACTGAGGATAGAATAACTGCTACATTACTTCATATGAGATTGTCTATGCTACTGTCCCTAGAGCTCCAGTGAGTGAGTATGTTGAATGTGAAGCTCATCCAGAACTGAGGATGGAATAAATGGCTAGGTGTGATATGGCTAATATAAAGAGTATGCCTACATTTATATTAATTAGTGGCTAAGATATGGGAAGAGGAATTCATGTTGTGAGAGCCAGGGTTAAGGCTAGCATTGGGGCAATAATATATAAATTGATGCTGTTGATGGACATAGTGGGTCTTTAATAAGTAATTTGAATGCCTCAGCAATGGGTTGTAATAATCCATGTGGGCAGATGATTTTTGGCCCTTTCTGGATTTGTATATAGCTTAGGATTTTCCATTTAGTTAATATGAGGAATGCTATGGTGAATTAAATTGGGTAACTTGTGAAAGAGTGTTGATTATAAACATATTCTTAGGAAGAGGACTTGAACCAGTGCAGATAAAAGTTTCAGTTTTACATAATTACCGGGCTCTGCCACCGTAACAAACCCTGCTCTACAGTAGGGTATGTATAAATTAATTGAATGTAGATTATGTCATCATTTAGTTTGAAGACATTGTGTAAAGTAAGCCGTATTGCTCTTGTCCTTTCATACTGGAAGAAATCTGCAATAGACAGAAACCAAGCAGGATGGCTCCAGTCTGAACTCAGATCATGTGAGACTTTAATCATTGAACAAAGAGACAATTAATAGCAGTTATACCATTGAAATGTCGTGATCCAGCATCAAGGTCAAAAACCATATTGCCGATATGAACTCTAGAATACAATTACACTCTTATCCCTAGTAAAACTTGTTCCATTGATCAGTGTTTGAGAAGAACAGGTGATAAAGAATTTTGACTAGCTGGTCTAAATTGTAATCACTCAGAGGTGATTTTATTCTCTAAAAATAAATGGCACACGGGCTCAAGGTGCACCAGCTTCAGTAGTTGTGGCACGCAGGCTCAGTAGTTGTGGCCCACTGGGTTAGTTGCTCCGTTGCACGTGGGATCTTCCCAGACTAGGGATCGAACCCGTGTCCCCTGAATTGGCAGGCGCAGTCTTAACCACTGCATCACCAGGGAAGTCCCAGAATCGCCGTCTCCCTTTTAATACACCTTAAGCCCAAAGAATCCATGGAAGATTGTTACAGATAATAAGAGAATAAAATATTGTAAGGACTATAACAGAAGCATATAGTACACTGTTCATATAGACACATCCCAAGCAGTTACAAAGTATATTATAAAGAAGGCTGCAATTTTCAAAGAATAACATAAATTATACCCACAAACTCCCAATATTTCCTGAATCGTTGCAATCTGAAACCCTATTGTAGGAAGCAGAACATTCCAGGAGACATTCTACAAATGAAGGCCTCTAAACCCTGTGGGTGGATAAGGAATTCTGGAAGGAAGGTATCCTCACTCAAGGAGAGCATGATCCTATACTTTTGTCACATCACATCCCTGTACAATTCCCATTGATCTCGGTCCAGGCATTCCCAGTTCTCTTGAGAGAAATCTATGGGCACATCCTGGGATGTCAGCAGTCCCTGAAATTAAAAGTACACATGACATGTGGCCACGGGAAGAGTTCATAATGTGACGCAAGAAGAAAAGAGCAAATTAAGAGAACTGGTTTTAATTTAGAAGAGTGTCTTCAATCATCCACTAATATATATATATATACATATATATTTTTTTTCACAAAGTAACTTTCTCTATTTCTAACTACAAAAAAGAGTATGTCATGTGATCCATAAAACCAGTAAAGAGACTATAGTTATCTGGAAAAAAATGATAAAATGGTGGTTTCAACACGGACATATGCATTTTTGAGTGTTTTATTTATATCAAACTGGATAAAATGTGCGTATTTCTCAGACAGAAAAGACATGTCGAGGTAGAAATGTACCTTTCAACTATTCATGGGTCCACAAGTACACTGGAGAGAGTGTAAAATTGCAGATTCTGATACAGTAGGGCCGGTGGGCCTGAGTTCTATTTTTTAAACGAGCTCATTTTTAACTAGTGATGCCACAGTCTCTGATTCATTAACGACAATTGTGAATAGCAGAGACATAATAAGGAAAGGTAAACATTCATAGTTAACTTCTAACTTCAAGTGTGTTATGGATTTCCCACGTTTAATAGGATAGTAAGCACAGCAGCAACTACCATTTGTGAACATTCACTGTAGACCGTGTGTATCTTTCTGACTTTTTGTGTAGGATTGCAGGAAAAAGGCCTGTGCTGCGGCCACAGTGGGCGGGGCCCTCAGGCCGGGCCGCCCCTCCAGGCCCCCCGACGGGGCCCTGAGCTCCTGGCGGCTCCTCCCCCGGCGCCCCGCTCCCTCCCAGGAGGCCTCAGGCAGAGCGGCCCCACCCGCAGCGCCCAGAACGGAGCCCGCGTTTCCTCAGAGCTGGAGCTCCCGGCTCGGGGTCTCTTCCCTCCGCCGTCACGGAGCTGCCCCGGAGCCCAAGGGGAGGGCGGCCTCACTGACGCTGCCGGCTGCGGAGGGGCCCCGGCGGCCGAAGCCGCGACAGTCGTGGGGACGGCGGGCCGGGTAAGTGGGTCTGGTGCCCGGGCGGCCGCGCAAGAGCAGCTTCTGAGGGGAAGGGTTTCGCGGCCACCCGCCGCTGCTGTGCAGAACGAGCGGCCTCGGGGTCTGGTCCCGGGGAACTTCGGCCCCTCCTCTCGGCCCTGCCCTCGGCCTGGCTCGCGGGGCCCGGGGGGCGTGGGGAGAGGGCGGCTGAACGTCCTGAGGGGACACGGGGCGAGGGAGGCACAGGGTCCGGCCGCAGCGTCAGCGACCCTCCTCCCGACGGCGGGGAAAGCGGCCGAAAGTTCCTCCCGAGGCTCCCAGGCCTCTTGTTCAGCCGAGGCCCTGTGCGCCCCATCCTCCCTGAGCTAAAGCACCCGGGGGGCGGGAGGGGACAGGGCGGGGGGCTGGCCCAGGTGATGGGGGACGGGAAAAGGTGATTGTCAGCTAAGGAGAACCTGCTCTCCCAAGGTGAGCAATGCAGGGCTTTCCTTTGTATGCGAAGATGCTGGAGTCAGGCTCACGAATTCCTTCCTTTGATATGCACCTCAGCTCTCTGGGGCCTGCATCCTGTATTTGCATATCCTGAGTTCCTCAGGGCCTGCCCGCTCACATTGGAGAGGATGACTGTGGCATCTTTTGTTTACTGAGGTGGCAAGAAATATTCCATTTCTCACAGGCTTGAGGGGCAGACAGTGAAGAAGCGTCGGAGAGTCTCACTTGGCATGTACTTTGGTTTACATATAGATAATAGTTATACTTACTTAACTGTGCTAATAGAGGCTCTGGAGTACAATCAACTTGTACTACTGCCCTCTATGTATTAATTTCATCAATATCATAAGATAAATGCCTGTAGAATTGACTTAATCCAGTTAAATAGCATAATGATTTTTAAAGGAAACATAATAGAAATATAACAACAAAACCTTTACCACTACAGGCTGGGTCTGGAACAAGGTAAATAAATGTTCCATTGTTAAAATATTGAAAGAGTATTCAATAGAAATATCAAGAAAAATGACAAATAATAAGGGCAGCAGAATGTTGAAATGTTCTATCTTTATCATTAAAGTGGCAGAAAATCATTTATGAGCAGGCACTGGGGCAGAAGATGCCTGATTTTATATCTTTGTCATAGTTGTGCAGTTGTTTCAACAAGTAACTTAAAAACACAATGGAAAAGCCAGGAGGTTTGTGCCTGAGATCATGTTGATGTGAAACCCGGGGTGGCCGCCTTGTGCCAGGTGTGTTAAGTTTACCTCGCAGGTAGACCTCAGAGCTCCTGAGAAACAAGGGCTGGAATTTTCCTGCTGGGTGCCCCTTAGGTTCTGTGACTTGATTGATTGTGAGTCATGTTGGGAGAAAGACCTGATCACAGGAAGAGGGTGGGAATAGAGTGATTTGAGGAGCAGCTGACAACATTCATCACAGCTCATTGCCTGAATGAATTTTAAAGAAACAGGAAAACAAATGATTCTTATGGAATCAGAGAATGTGAGGGCTGGACAATCCCAGGAAATGAGGAACACCCATCCCGTTTTCCAGATGAGAAAACAGAGGCCCAGCAAGTTGAAATCCCTCAGCCAAGTTGCGCCCGTCTCTCCTCCCCACTACATGGTTTGTGTAAGCAGGACTCTTCCTGTCTTGATCACTGCTGAACCCCGAAAAGGGCCACGCATCTAGTAGCTGCTCCAAAATTTTTGATTGACTGTATGAACAATGCTATTTCTTTCTTTCTCACTCTTATTCAGGATTGTGCCAAGAACTCCCCAGGTTGCAATGTAATTCGATAAATGTCAATATGAATTGAGTTTTGTTGTGATGAGGACTTAGGCTTTAAGGTAACAGACTTGGTTCAGATCCTGGTTCTGCCACTCAATAGCTGTTTGGCTTTGGGAAAATTACCAAACCTCTCTGAGATTATTTCCTCCTTTGTAAAAGTGGGGATAAAACTATCTGAGCCAGCAGAGCACCTGCATGAGACATATGCACTAAATGTTGGTCTTTCTCACTCTCCCACGCCATCTCTCTGTTCTTCCCAGAGAAGTTGTACAGAAGGATATAGTACTTAAAAAAAATATTTATTTATTTATTTTTGGCTGCGTTGGGTCTTCTTTGCTATGCATGGGCTTTCTCTAGTTGCAGCAAGCAGGGGTTACTTTTTGTTGCAGTGCGTGGGCTTCTCATTGCAGTGGCTTCTCTTGCTGTGCTTGTGGTGGAGCATCGGCTCTAGGAGTGCGGGCTTCAGTAGTTGTGGCCTGAAGGCTCAGTAGTTGTGGCACATGGGCTTAGCTACTCCGTGGCATGTGAGATCTTCCCTGACCAGGGCTCGAACCCATGTCTCCTGCCTTAGCATGCAGATTATTAACCACTGCGCCACCAGGGAAGTCCGATACAGTACTTTATAAAGAGGGGTTTTAATTTAATTCGGATAGTGTACATTCTTCTCGTAGAAAAGATTATTCCACTATAGAGACATTAGCATGCAATACCACTACAAATGCAGTATTCTATGGGTTAGATATTATCAGTAAATTTTATAAGGAATTGGACAAATGCCAAAACACTAGCAACTGTTGAGTAAGAGGATTCAAATCTGGGGTGCCCCCACCCCAATTTCAAGAGCAGCATGTGATTTTCAAATCCATGTTTCATCTGGTCTTTGTTTCTCATCCATCCTCTGGGTTTGCCTTTGTCAAGAAGGCTCAGATCCTCTGCTTTCACAGCCTCGCGGCTGGCTGTGCCCCAGCTCCCGTCCTGGAACCTCTGCATGCCTGGCTGTGCCTGCTCTCCCTGTGCATCACCAGCTTTGCCTGGGAGCTGCTGCGTCCTGCACTGCTTGCTGTACCCCAGAGTACCTAGACCCTTCTGGTACATGAAGTACACCCTCATACCATGTGTGGGATCAAAGTGAAGTTCCCAACTTTGGAAGTTGCAGGCTTGAGGGGCACACAGTGATTTAAAGTCGGATCACCTGACTTAAAGGGGGGGGGGGTTGATTGTTTTAAAGCCAGGGCAGCTGACTTAAAGTCTGCGTCCCTCAGCTGCAGGATGAGACCAATTTTGGCAGTGCACGGGTTCGCTCCAAGCCATCACTGCTGTTCAGGAAGAGCTCCAGTAGCGCCTTAGTGCAGGGGGACTTGGTCCGTTGTCTTCCCCTGCCCTCAGAGGGGGGCCACCTGCTCTTCTGGAGGAGAATCAGGGAGGGGGAAGTGCAGAGTCCCGGCTGGAGTTGCGGCACCCCTTGTCTGATGGCAGGGAAAGGGGGGAGGGGCTTTGTGGTGTCCTGGGGCTGGACTCACCAGGTCGACTCAGCCTCTCAATCTCCTAACCTCCCCCTACACACTCCACAAGAGTTTCCAATAATATGTAATTGCGCTTTAGATTCTCGGTCTTCAAACTCATACCCAGGCTCCCGGGTCCCTTGATTCAGCCAATTCCTCTGTGCTCTCTCTTCTATTAGATACAGTCCCAGAGGGAGGGGCCGGGGGATGGGACTGGAGGGACCCCGGCAGCACTGGCCTCAGCCGAGTGCATAGATTCGGGGCCTGTGCTCTCACACATGTGCGAGGACCCTTAAGGCGGAATGGAGGGGGCCAGTTAGAGGCAGTCCTTGCTGCCTCAAGTGAGTATGGATCACCGTCGGGTGGGGAACCCGCTGAGACCTGAGAAGTACTGTTAGGAAGATGTGTTCCTTCCCTGGCTTCAAGGACGTGGGTGGGCTTCATGACTCCAGTTCCCCTCCAGGCCTCCAGGTCCGGCTGCAACCCAGCGCCCTTGCAGACCTGCCTTCCTGTCCCAGAACGTGCCAGGCTCCAGGAAGAATCCAGACTGCAGAGATGGTGCCTGAGCGCTCCAGCTTAAGAAGTGCTGTCCCTGGGGACCCAACAGTGGAGGCAGGAAGGGTGAAAGGAGTAGCGGGGTGGGGTAGAGAGGGGTGGCTGCTCTGGGAGACGTTGAGAGAGAAATATCGCCCCCACACCCCCTGCAACTGACCCACTGATGCCATAGGATCTCAGGGCCCTTTAGTCAGAGATGCCTCTGCTTCTTTACTCCTGTGTTCAAAACTATGCAAAACCAACTCTTCATCCTCTTGCTGCCTTGCCAGGACGTTTACAGCCCTGTTCTTTTGAAGCACTCATTCCCTAAACTGCAGTTTGGAGCTGCCCCAGCTACTTAAAAGTGTTCTCCTTAAACTGAGACTAAATCCTACTCTTTTGGAAAAACGACCTTCACTTCAGAGGAGATCGTCTTTTCTGCCCATTCCTTCCTTCTACTGCCCTCTTAAAAACCCCTGTGCTTAAAGAGCTTGGTGATTTATTTTTTGCTTGATGTCAAAAAGAAACCTTCCCCATGCACCCCAAAAAGCTTTCCTGGAAAATAGGTATTTCAAAACCATGACAGTGTTTTGCAGTTAGTATACACTGGGTAGACTGCCTAGCAATCCCTCCAAGTGGCAGAGGTGAGCAACACCTTTACTTATTTGATTGGATGCCCTTCAAATTGAGGAAGGTCCCATTCGTATGGGACCTGAGCCCTGGATGGCTGTGGCTGTGATTAGATAACTTCTGGTGATTTTATTTCCCTTACTGAGCTGCTGCTTCTAGGTTACATTCATTTTGTTACCTGTCCATTTTTAAAGAAAGACTGACAAAGTCACTGTACTAGGCCAGGAGTCTGAGCTCAGGGTTGGTCAAAGGTACTCACAGGGAGAAAGGTGGATAAAAATAGGTGGGTAAATGAGGAGGGTTGGCAAGTACAGCCAGGACACCCGTGTTCACCGTGCGTACTAATAAAGGCCCGAATCTCCTCATTTATCTCCCGTGGGAAGTTCTGATGGTTCACAGGATCAAACTCAAATCATATTTAAACTAGGGCATATTCCTGAGCATAAAAGGAAGTATCCATCCTTAGCAGGAGTCGCTGCAGAGGAATAAAGACGTAGAGAACGGACTTGAGGACACAGGGAGGGGGAAGGGTAAGCTGGAATGAAGTGAGAGAGTGGCATGGACATATATACACTAGCAAAGGTGAAGTGGATAGCTAGTGGAAAGCAGCTGCCTATAGCACAGGGGGATCAGCTCGGTGCTTTGTGACCACCTAGAGGGGTGGGATAGGGAGGGTGGGAGGGAGACACAAGAGGGCGGGGATATGGCGATATATGTATACGAATAGCTGATTCACTTTGTTATACAGCAGAAGCTAACACAACATGGTAAAGCAATTGTACTCCAATAAGGATGTTAACAACAACAACAACAACAACAACAACAAAACCCCAAACTAAGTCAGTCACGCCAACGGAGACATTGTATATGCTTACAGTTCAAGAAATCCACAAGAGAATCCTTTATTCCGTATCCAATGAATGGTCCATTCGAAAAGAAAAAACACTTTCTAAAATGTTGCTTTTCCATTTATTGTTCAGAACATTTTTATACCTCTTCATTTCTTACTATTCAAAGCCAAGTCACCTGAGTTACAGGGAAGCAGCTGATTGATTTAAAGTTGGGTCATGTGATTTAAAAACCAGTGGCAGTTGATTGATTTAAATCCCAGTCATATGACATGAGGAGAGGATGCTAAAAACTGTTTTTTCATCTCTGGCTCAGAAGATCATATTTACCTTGGTTTTTCTTATGATTTAGAAAACTTGAGCTGTCTCTCCTTGGAATCGTCAGGAGAAAAATATAGTATTTCAGGTTCATTCTTGAAATCAACTTCTCACTGTTAAGGTGTATTGGCTAAAAGATCTTCCTTCTTCAAGAGATTCCATACCTCTGTAGGACACTTCATTGTAATTGGAGAAAAAAGAAGAATGAAATCAGGCCAGCAGCTGCAGGAGGCCAAGGCAGCCCCCAGGACTAGGGAAGGGGGAGGAGGAAGGGCTGAGAGTTGCCGTTAGAGCATACAACCTCCAGAGGGCGCTGAAGCACAGGCACAGCCCGCCTGCCACTTCCAGTTCGGCACTCCAGGGGCAGATTTGGGCTTGGAGATGGGGTTGCTGTAACCCCAAGGAGCTGAGCAGAGAGGAGGAGTTGATTAATAGTCTCCTCTGATCCTCTGGCCAAAATTGCCTGGCTTCACAGGGGGGACAGGGTTTCGCTTTCAGCAACTGATGGGGCACTTCCAGGCTGCTCGGGTTGCCAGTGGCCCGACAGCCTGACAGACTGACTGCGGTGTGACCGCCCTTTGTTTCTCCAGAATGTGTACATCAGGAGGTGCACGGTTGTGGGAGCCCATTCACCGCCACCCCCCCCGCAAGGGGGATGGCACTTTCCCTGGCTGTACCCTATGATCACCAGGTACTTGAAATGAATGTAAGAGTTTTGACTTCAAGGAAAAGCTCACATAACTGCTTCTGCCTCATCATGTGTGGGATTTACTCTAATGGAAGGACATTATAAAGAACAGGTAGAAAACTCACCCGTTGGTCTCCTTGTAGGAGTTTATTTTGCATGAATCCCTCCTACATGAGTAGATAGCAGAGGTTTATTTTTGTTCCCGTGTGTGTGTAGTTGTGGCAGAAGTTGTAGGTATGGTGATTTGAAGCCCTCAAAGAAATATTCTCAGAACTCTCAAGACTTCTCTTGATTGGAACCGAAAGAGACCTGGAAAAGGAGGGAAAGAAAAGGAGGAGGGAGAACGAATGGCTGTTTCTCAGTAAATTCACCTTCCTGGTTGATTGTTCTGTCTTCTTGTTTCTTTTCACTTCTATGTATGTCTAATGGAATAATGCAGAAAGGCTGATTTTATGCTTTAAAAGATTTTACATCACAAAGAAACTAGAAGTGGCTAACAGAACTTATTCAAATCAATTTGACGTGGAGACTTTGATATTAAATTTGTATACTAAAATGGGTTAATCCAAATTTTCTCTTTCTTTTAGAGTGAATATTTGTAAAATATTTTTGTAGATAATAATTTACCCTAGATATACAAAATTGTGAGAATGGGTACCATTCTTTGGTACCCATGGGTACCAAATGGGTACATTTTTCACCACTTAAATGATTTCTTTTCTTTCTTTTATTTTTTATTTATTTTTATTTATTATTATTATTTTTTTGCGGTACATGGGCCTCTCACCGTTGTGGCCTCTCCCGTTGCGGAGCACAGGCTCCAGACGCGCAGGTTCAGCGGCCATGGCTCATGGGCCCAGCCGCTCCGCAGCACGTGGGATCCTCCCGGACCGGGATACGAACCCATGTCCTCTGCATGAGCCGGCGGATGCTCAACCACTGCGCCACCAGGGAGGCCCATGATTTCTTTTAAATAAATAGATTATACACTTCAAATGCCAATGTTGTGTCTTACATGTTGTTTTTTAATTCCTTGATTTTCAAAACTTGTGTTTATTTAATTGATTTCTATCTAATAATCTGTGTCTCCCTTTTATTGTTCCTTACTTTATATTTTATTGATCTATAGTTAATATACATTATTATATTAGTTTCAGAGGTACAACATAGCGATTCATAAAAGTTTAGGTTCTTCTCCATTTATACTTATTATAAAAGAGTGACTATATTCCCCATGCTATACAGTACATCACTGTAGATGATTGATTATATACCTAGTGATTATACCTCCAAATCTCCTACCACTCTTTTGCTCCTCCACCCTATCTCTCCCTGCTGGTAACCACTAGTCTGTTCTTTAACCTGTGAGGCTGTTTTTTCTTGTTGTTGTTGTTGTTGTATTCAATTTTTTAGATGCCACGTGTAAGTGATAACCTACCATGCTTGTTTTCTCTGCGGCCTATTTTACTAAGCATAATAGCCTCCAAATCCATCCATGTTCTTGCAAATGGCAAAATTTCATTTTTTGCTGAAGTCATCATAAAAAATCTGTTTTATCCCCTAACCTAGTGATGAACACTGAGTTTGACTCTGTCTCTTGGCTATGGCAAACAACACTGTTACGAATATTGATGTGCAGTTATTTTTTTGAAATAGTGTTTTTGTTTTCTTCTGATATACCCAAGAGTGAAATTGTTGGATATTATGGTAGTTCTCTTTTTAGTTTTTTGTGGAACCTCCATTCTGCTTTCCACAGTAGCTGCACTACTTCACCTCCACATCAAGAGTGTACATGTGTTTCCCTTTCTCCACATCCTCACTAACCTTTGTTATTTGTGATCTTTTTGATGACAGCCATTCTGACAAGACTGAGGTGATATATCTCATAGTTTTGATTTGCATTTTACTGCCAATTAGCTATGTTTAGCATCTTTGTGAGTTCTGTCTGTCTATCTGTATTTTTTCCTTGGAAAAATGTCTATTTAGGTCTTCTCATTTTTTAAAAAAGATTTTGGGTATTTTTTTGATATTGAGTTGTATGTGCCGTTTCTGTAGTTTAGATATGAACTCTTGCTTGGTCATCTTTTTGATGTTCACGTCTTATCATGTGCAAATATTGTCACTACTTCAGCAGGTTGTCTTTTCATTTTGTCTTTGGTTTCCTTTGCTATGCAAAATCTTTTAAGTTTAGTGAAGTCCCACTTGTTTATTTTTGCTTTTGTTTCATTTGCCTTAGTAGACTGAACCTAAAACTGTTGCTATCATTTATGTTCAAGAATGTTCTATATTTTCCTCTAGGGGTTTTATGGTTTCTGGTCCTACGTTTAGGTCTTTATTCAGTTTTGCATTTATTTTATATATGGTGTGCTAAAATAATCTAATTTTATTCTTTTCCATGTAGCTGACCAGTTTTCCCAGTACCCCTTATTGAAAAGACGTGTTTTCTCCATATTTCCTGCTTCATCATAAATCAATTAAATAGAAGTGTGTGGGCTTATTTCTGGGATATCTATTCTATTCCGGTGATCTTTGTGTCTGTTTTTGCTCCGGTACGATTCTCTTTGATTACTGTCGCTTTGCAGTCTAATCTGAAGTCAAGGTGTGTGATGCCTCCAGCTCTGTTCTTTCTCAAGATTGTTTGGCTATTTGGGGTCTTTGTGTTTCTATACAAATTTTAAAATTACTTTTTCAAGTTCTGTGAAAATGCTTTGGTATTCTGATAGGGATTGCATTAAATCTGTAGGTTGTCTTTGGTAGTAAGTTTATTTTCACAGTATTAATTCTGCCATCCACACACATGCTATATTCTCCCCATCTTTTTCTGTTGCCTTCAACTTCTTTCACCAACGGCTGATAGATTTCTGAGTACATGTCTTTTACTGCTTAGGTGTGTTTGTTCCTAGGTATCTTATTCTTTTTGGTGTGATTGCATATGGTATTGTTTTCTTAATTTTTTTCTTTCTGACAGCTTTGAGTTTTGTTTTCTTCTTCTTTTTCTAATTCCTTCAGGTGTAATGTTAGGTTGTTTATTTGATGTTTTTCTTGTTTCCTAACAATAAGCTTGTATCACTATAACTTCTCCCTGTGAACTGCGTTGGCTGTGTCCCATAGATTTTGGATCATTGTGTGTTCATTTTCATCTGTCTTGGGTATTTTTAGAATCCCTCTTTAATTTTTTCAGTGTTCCTTTCTTCTCCTTTTATTCTCTTCATCTGTGATGTGAGGACTATCTTTAATGTTATGTTTGGATTTCTTTCAGTTTTTTTAAATGTGTGTGTGTGTGTGTGTGTGTGTGTGTGTGTGTGCGTGCGCGTGTGTGTGATTATTGAAGTTGCTGAGCTCTTAATTTCACGTGGACACTAACAACCCTGCACTGTTACTCTGCTCCACCACAGTTACTGAATTGGACCTTATATTTTACATCTACTTGTTTTGTGTGTCCCTTACCTTCTTATTGTGAATATAGATGATTTTATTAGTATTTTCTTTCATCCTTCCTATTAGCTGTGTTCATGGTTGATTTACTACCTGTGTTGAATATTTGCCTTATCCAA
>NW_026711766.1:0-41978 GCF_026419965.1 Kogia breviceps
ATATCAAACAGACCGACCATATAGCAAGGGAGGTCACCAGAACACTCTGCAATAATTTACATGGGAAGGGGATCTGTACAAGAATATATATATATATAAAACGTACAAATGAACCAGATTCTGTACATATAGGACCAACAGTATTCTAATCATTACCCCGATTTAAACAAATTAAAAGAGCGAACAAGAAGTAATGTGACATACACATCTGGGGTTTTTTCCTGGCACATTCCATTGTAATTGACAACCTGGGAACAGGACTTCCAGAAGGCTCTGCTGCCCTAGTAACCAGATGTGGGAATGTAGCAATGCTGACGCCTTGTGGCCGTTTCCCACAGCAGCAGCTTTAAAGTCAGTGCTAATGGTCACTCAATATTCACACCCATTGCAGGCTTGTAAATGACACCTGCCCTCCAAAACAAAATCCTGGGGTCGAAAATCGACCAAAAAAGTCCAAAGAGGGCAACCTTCCAAGAAGACAATTTCGAGAGGTTTATTGTACTCACGGTTTTTTTTTTTTCTGTTTTTGTTTAACAGAATAAAAAAAGGCGTGGAAAAATGCTGAACCTTAGGAATTATTAGACACGAAACTACACGTTAAAAAAACCTATCATGTCACACGACTCAGCATGGCCAGCAGCAAAACTTCTGCAAACAAGAAATGCTGACGGGGTGGTGAAGAAATGCGTACCCTCGGTTCTAAGTGGGACGTGGTAAGAGCCCCTAAGGAAAACACAGTGGAGTTGCCTGGAAAGGGTCAACATTGAGCGACCGTTCAATCAAGCATAGCCACTGCTGGGTCTATCACCTGAGAGGATGAGAATCAAAAAGACACGGGCTGGCAATCCTGCAATCCAGCAATGTTTACCATAGCCAACACTTGGAAGCAATGAAAATGCCCAGCCACAGAGGAATGCAGAAAGGAGCAGTGGTCCATGGACACAATGGAAAAGTACTCCAGTGAAAAGTAGAAATCCATTTTAAAAACAGATATAAGTAAGGAGACATCAGCTTTGGGGGGTTTCTCCAGACACATCCCACCGTCATTGATAACCGAGGAACACCACTGGCAGGAAGGTCTGTTTCACTAGTTACCAGAGTGGGAAACGCAGAAATGCTGCAGCCCTGTGGCCGTTACCTGCAACGGCAGCTTGAAAACCCATGCTAATGGTCACTTCGTGTGCACAAGTCCTGGAGGGCTGTCAATGAAACCTGCCCTCAAAATGTCTTGAGGGAGGTAGTGGCCAAAATATTTCAAAAGGCGGCACATAGTTCAAGAAAAGAATGTGATGAGGTAAGCTACACACACAGTTTGAAGAGAAAAAGGACATCCCTGAAAGCTCAATTTCAAGGCTTTATGAGACGCATGCAAATCCAACCACAGAGGTATGGGCTCACACCAGTCAGAAGAACCATCAGCAACAAGACTAAGAACAATTCATGCTGAAGGGGTTGTGGAGAAGTGCATACCCTCTGGGTTAAGTGGGACTTTGCCGCCAGCCGCGGCGGGTCCTCAAAGTGTAGCAACAACCGACGAGAGGGTGTAGGGAACTGAACGCACCAACGTATGGGATCAGAAGGGCACAAGCAACTGACGCTTGCAAGGCAAGTTTAATAACAAAACATAGCCGTATATATACCCCTAAAGCAGGGAATTTGCTTCGTCACGCCTTATCGGCATCAGCTGGTTGGTTGGCTTCTCGGCTTAGTCACACCTTATCAGCATCAGCTGGTTGGTTGGCTGCTCGGCTTCTCCCTCAAAGGCACCAATTTCCCCTCCAGGGTTGCTTTTCCTAGCTTTAGGGAACAACCAGGGACTCCCAGTAACTGAGCAGGTCCCTGGAGCGATTTGGCCAAAGACCATCTCCTTTTGTATGTTCATACCATAAAGTCCAGGATGCATACCAAGGAGAGTACAGTCGGGCCCTGAGGCTTAGGAGGGTCTTAGTGGCGCCTTCCTCAGAGGGCAATGCTCGCCACAGGACTTCACCTGGTAAGAGGCACTAATGGGAACAGAATGGAGGTGCCTTTACAAGGTAAACACTGAGTTACGATATGATCCAGCAGGCCCACTCCTGGGCCTATAACCTAAGAAAGAAGACAGAAGTGGAAAGACACAGGCAGGCAAATCTGCATTGCAGGAGTATTACAATAGCCAGGACATGGAAGCAAGCAGAAAGTCCATCAACAGATGAGTGGACAAAGAAGAACAGGGACCAGAACAGATGGAATATTAGCCAAGGAACAAAAGGAAACAATGCCATCAACAGCACCATCGGTGAGGCTAGAGTTCATCACGCACCTTGCAGTAAGTCACAGAGCGAAAGATACATAGCCTACGATATCACTTATAGGTGTTCCCTGAAAATTGATATCACTGAAGATATTTCCACAGAGAAAGGCAATCACAGATGCAATAAACAGATTTATGGTTCACCCATGGACAGGTGTGAGAATTGTGTACATTAGGAAATTGGGTTTAAGAGCGAGATACAAACACAGGTGAAATACAAAATCACCAAAGGCCTACGGAATACCAAGAGAAGAGTACTCAACATTGTGTCATAAGCTACATGGGAAAAGGATCCAAAGAAGACTAGATACGTGTTTATGTGGAAAAGAGCCACATCTTTCACACCTACAACAAGCAAAACATTGTAATCAAACTTGCTGTGAGAAACAATAAACATTGAATTAAAAAACGAACAGGTCCGTCGTGAGGCACAAACATAAGGGGCTTTTTCCTGGCACAGTCCATTCTAATTGACAACCGAGAATACGACTTCCACGGAGGCTCTGTTGCCCGAGTAACCAGGTTTGGTAAAGGAGACCTGCTGCCGCCTTGTGGCCGTTTCTCAAAACAGCAGCTTTAAACCCAGTGCTAATGGTCACTTGATATTCAAAATCATTGCAGGCCTATAAATGACACCTGCCCTCAAAAACGATTCTTGGGTCGTACATCGAGGAAAAAAACTCAAAAGACGTGCACACTTCAAAACGACAATTTCAAGAGGCATATTTTGCGCACATTTTGTCTTCTCTTTCTTTCTTTCTCTTGTGATAAATAAAAGGGCATGGAAAAATGCTCAACATCAGGAATTAATAAAGCCATGCAAATCCAGTCGACAGAAACGTTCACCCACCGTCGTCAGAATGATCATCAGCCACAGAGTCTACAAAGAATAAATGCTCAAGGTGTTTTAGAGAACTCTGTGCCCTCTAGCGGCCGCTGGGACGTAACCTGGGAACAGCTAGTAGTGAGAACACCGTGGAGTTGCGTTGAAAGGTAAAAATTGAGCTAACTGATGGGCCTATCTCCCGAGTAGACCAAAATCAAAAAGACACAGGCTGGCCGTCCTGCACTGCAGCAACATGTACCATCGCCAAGACTTGGAAGAAACCCAAATGTCCATCAACAGAACAATGCACCAAGAAGAAGGGGGCCCATGTGCACAATGGAACATGAGCCACGGAAGAGCATGCAACAGTGCCGCTGGCACCACCGTAGAAGGATCTAGAGATACCCACCCAAAAGGAAGTACGAAAGAAACCGAAATAGAAATATCCTATGACATCACTTATAGCTGTTACTTCAACATTGATACCCATGAAGTCATTTCCAAGAGAAGGCCGTGCATAGATGCAGAAAACCAACTATGCTTAACCAAGTGGAAAGGTGTAAGGAATGTATGAATTTGGATATGGGGGTTTACAGACATGTACTGATACATATGAAATATATAATCACAAAATACCTAAGGAATACCAGGAGAGGTCGACTCAACACTCTGTAATAACCTACACGGGAAAGGATCCAAAGATGAATAGATTGATACATACATATGATGAACCAGATGCAGTACACCTAGAACACACACCACATTTTTATCCAATTGGCTGTGATACTAGATAACAATTAAATTTTAAAAAACACACAAGAAGTAAGGAGATATAAGCTCTTGGGGGTTTGCCCTGACACACTGCACTCTCATTTGCAGCCTACTAACACAATTTCCAGGAAGCCTCTGTTGCAGGAAAACCCAGAGTTGGAAATGGAGAAATGCTGCCGCCTTGTGGCCGTTTCCCGCAAGAGCGGCTTCAAACGCATAGCTATGGTTCACTTAACATTCATAAGGACTCAGGCCTCTAAAAGACACCTGCCCTCAAAAAAAAAAAAAATGTCCTGAGCTCGGCCGTGGCCAAAAAAATTCAAAGCAGGCAAATGTGTCAAAGAGATAGTATGATAGAGGTAAGTTTTACTCACTCTTTATCAAAAAAAGGAAAATGGAGAAAAGCTCAACATCAGGAATCATCAGACTCCTCTAACCTACAAAAAGCTTTCAGCTCACCCAAGTTAACTACCGTCAGCCAAAAGACTACAAACAATAAATGCTGAAGGGGTTTTAGAGAACTCTGTTCCCTCTGTCTGTGGAGGACATGTCTAGTTGTAACAGCCAATAATGAGAACAGAAAGGAGCTGCGTTTTCAATTAAAAATTGAGCCACCCTTCCATCCAGAACACCCACAGCCGAGCCTCTCACCTGAGAAGACAGGCTGCAAGAGCTGCACTCCACGAGTTTTCACAGTAGCCAAGACACCGAAGCAACCCAAATGTCCATCAACAGAAGAATGGATAAGAAGAGCTGGTCCGTGGACACAGTGGACTATTAGCCATGGAAAACAAGGAAACACTGCTCTTTGAGGCACCCGAGATGAGCCTAGAGATCATCACAGAACATGAGTTAAGTCGGAAAGCAAAAGGCATACCGTATGACATCACCTATAGGCGTTATCTAACAGCTGACACAAATGAACATATTTCCACAAAGAAAGACACTCAGAGACTTAGAAAACAAACTAAGCTGATGTAAAATGAAAGGTGGGGGGAATGGATAAATTAAGATTAGTGTCACCATATGTGTACAAATACATATTAAATATATATATCAAACAGACCGACCATATAGCAAGGGAGGTCACCAGAACACTCTGCAATAATTTACATGGGAAGGGGATCTGTACAAGAATATATATATATATAAAACGTACAAATGAACCAGATTCTGTACATATAGGACCAACAGTATTCTAATCATTACCCCGATTTAAACAAATTAAAAGAGCGAACAAGAAGTAATGTGACATACACTTCTGGGGTTTTTTCCTGGCACATTCCATTGTAATTGACAACCTGGGAACAGGACTTCCAGAAGGCTCTGCTGCCCTAGTAACCAGATGTGGGAATGTAGCAATGCTGACGCCTTGTGGCCGTTTCCCACAGCAGCAGCTTTAAAGTCAGTGCTAATGGTCACTCAATATTCACACCCATTGCAGGCTTGTAAATGACACCTGCCCTCCAAAACAAAATCCTGGGGTCGAAAATCGACCAAAAAAGTCCAAAGAGGGCAACCTTCCAAGAAGACAATTTCGAGAGGTTTATTGTACTCACGGTTTTTTTTTTTTCTGTTTTTGTTTAACAGAATAAAAAAAGGCGTGGAAAAATGCTGAACCTTAGGAATTATTAGACACGAAACTACACGTTAAAAAAACCTATCATGTCACACGACTCAGCATGGCCAGCAGCAAAACTTCTGCAAACAAGAAATGCTGACGGGGTGGTGAAGAAATGCGTACCCTCGGTTCTAAGTGGGACGTGGTAAGAGCCCCTAAGGAAAACACAGTGGAGTTGCCTGGAAAGGGTCAACATTGAGCGACCGTTCAATCAAGCATAGCCACTGCTGGGTCTATCACCTGAGAGGATGAGAATCAAAAAGACACGGGCTGGCAATCCTGCAATCCAGCAATGTTTACCATAGCCAACACTTGGAAGCAATGAAAATGCCCAGCCACAGAGGAATGCAGAAAGGAGCAGTGGTCCATGGACACAATGGAAAAGTACTCCAGTGAAAAGTAGAAATCCATTTTAAAAACAGATATAAGTAAGGAGACATCAGCTTTGGGGGGTTTCTCCAGACACATCCCACCGTCATTGATAACCGAGGAACACCACTGGCAGGAAGGTCTGTTTCACTAGTTACCAGAGTGGGAAACGCAGAAATGCTGCAGCCCTGTGGCCGTTACCTGCAACGGCAGCTTGAAAACCCATGCTAATGGTCACTTCGTGTGCACAAGTCCTGGAGGGCTGTCAATGAAACCTGCCCTCAAAATGTCTTGAGGGAGGTAGTGGCCAAAATATTTCAAAAGGCGGCACATAGTTCAAGAAAAGAATGTGATGAGGTAAGCTACACACACAGTTTGAAGAGAAAAAGGACATCCCTGAAAGCTCAATTTCAAGGCTTTATGAGACGCATGCAAATCCAACCACAGAGGTATGGGCTCACACCAGTCAGAAGAACCATCAGCAACAAGACTAAGAACAATTCATGCTGAAGGGGTTGTGGAGAAGTGCATACCCTCTGGGTTAAGTGGGACTTTGCCGCCAGCCGCGGCGGGTCCTCAAAGTGTAGCAACAACCGACGAGAGGGTGTAGGGAACTGAACGCACCAACGTATGGGATCAGAAGGGCACAAGCAACTGACGCTTGCAAGGCAAGTTTAATAACAAAACATAGCCGTATATATACCCCTAAAGCAGGGAATTTGCTTCGTCACGCCTTATCGGCATCAGCTGGTTGGTTGGCTTCTCGGCTTAGTCACACCTTATCAGCATCAGCTGGTTGGTTGGCTGCTCGGCTTCTCCCTCAAAGGCACCAATTTCCCCTCCAGGGTTGCTTTTCCTAGCTTTAGGGAACAACCAGGGACTCCCAGTAACTGAGCAGGTCCCTGGAGCGATTTGGCCAAAGACCATCTCCTTTTGTATGTTCATACCATAAAGTCCAGGATGCATACCAAGGAGAGTACAGTCGGGCCCTGAGGCTTAGGAGGGTCTTAGTGGCGCCTTCCTCAGAGGGCAATGCTCGCCACAGGACTTCACCTGGTAAGAGGCACTAATGGGAACAGAATGGAGGTGCCTTTACAAGGTAAACACTGAGTTACGATATGATCCAGCAGGCCCACTCCTGGGCCTATAACCTAAGAAAGAAGACAGAAGTGGAAAGACACAGGCAGGCAAATCTGCATTGCAGGAGTATTACAATAGCCAGGACATGGAAGCAAGCAGAAAGTCCATCAACAGATGAGTGGACAAAGAAGAACAGGGACCTGAACAGATGGAATATTAGCCAAGGAACAAAAGGAAACAATGCCATCAACAGCACCATCGGTGAGGCTAGAGTTCATCACGCACCTTGCAGTAAGTCACAGAGCGAAAGATACATAGCCTACGATATCACTTATAGGTGTTCCCTGAAAATTGATATCACTGAAGATATTTCCACAGAGAAAGGCAATCACAGATGCAATAAACAGATTTATGGTTCACCCATGGACAGGTGTGAGAATTGTGTACATTAGGAAATTGGGTTTAAGAGCGAGATACAAACACAGGTGAAATACAAAATCACCAAAGGCCTACGGAATACCAAGAGAAGAGTACTCAACATTGTGTCATAAGCTACATGGGAAAAGGATCCAAAGAAGACTAGATACGTGTTTATGTGGAAAAGAGCCACATCTTTCACACCTACAACAAGCAAAACATTGTAATCAAACTTGCTGTGAGAAACAATAAACATTGAATTAAAAAACGAACAGGTCCGTCGTGAGGCACAAACATAAGGGGCTTTTTCCTGGCACAGTCCATTCTAATTGACAACCGAGAATACGACTTCCACGGAGGCTCTGTTGCCCGAGTAACCAGGTTTGGTAAAGGAGACCTGCTGCCGCCTTGTGGCCGTTTCTCAAAACAGCAGCTTTAAACCCAGTGCTAATGGTCACTTGATATTCAAAATCATTGCAGGCCTATAAATGACACCTGCCCTCAAAAACGATTCTTGGGTCGTACATCGAGGAAAAAAACTCAAAAGACGTGCACACTTCAAAACGACAATTTCAAGAGGCATATTTTGCGCACATTTTGTCTTCTCTTTCTTTCTTTCTCTTGTGATAAATAAAAGGGCATGGAAAAATGCTCAACATCAGGAATTAATAAAGCCATGCAAATCCAGTCGACAGAAACGTTCACCCACCGTCGTCAGAATGATCATCAGCCACAGAGTCTACAAAGAATAAATGCTCAAGGTGTTTTAGAGAACTCTGTGCCCTCTAGCGGCCGCTGGGACGTAACCTGGGAACAGCTAGTAGTGAGAACACCGTGGAGGTGCACTGAAAGGTAAAAATTGAGCTAACTGATGGGCCTATCTCCCGAGTAGACCAAAATCAAAAAGACACAGGCTGGCCGTCCTGCACTGCAGCAACATGTACCATCGCCAAGACTTGGAAGAAACCCAAATGTCCATCAACAGAACAATGCACCAAGAAGAAGGGGGCCCATGTGCACAATGGAACATGAGCCACGGAAGAGCATGCAACAGTGCCGCTGGCACCACCGTAGAAGGATCTAGAGATACCCACCCAAAAGGAAGTACGAAAGAAACCGAAATAGAAATATCCTATGACATCACTTATAGCTGTTACTTCAACATTGATACCCATGAAGTCATTTCCAAGAGAAGGCCGTGCATAGATGCAGAAAACCAACTATGCTTAACCAAGTGGAAAGGTGTAAGGAATGTATGAATTTGGATATGGGGGTTTACAGACATGTACTGATACATATGAAATATATAATCACAAAATACCTAAGGAATACCAGGAGAGGTCGACTCAACACTCTGTAATAACCTACACGGGAAAGGATCCAAAGATGAATAGATTGATACATACATATGATGAACCAGATGCAGTACACCTAGAACACACACCACATTTTTATCCAATTGGCTGTGATACTAGATAACAATTAAATTTTAAAAAACACACAAGAAGTAAGGAGATATAAGCTCTTGGGGGTTTGCCCTGACACACTGCACTCTCATTTGCAGCCTACTAACACAATTTCCAGGAAGCCTCTGTTGCAGGAAAACCCAGAGTTGGAAATGGAGAAATGCTGCCGCCTTGTGGCCGTTTCCCGCAAGAGCGGCTTCAAACGCATAGCTATGGGTCACTTAATATTCATAAGGACTCAGGCCTCTAAAAGACACCTGCCCTCAAAAAAAAAAATGTCCTGAGCTCGGCCGTGGCCAAAAAAATTCAAAGCAGGCAAATGTGTCAAAGAGATAGTATGATAGAGGTAAGTTTTACTCACTCTTTATCAAAAAAAGGAAAATGGAGAAAAGCTCAACATCAGGAATCATCAGACTCCTCTAACCTACAAAAAGCTTTCAGCTCACCCAAGTTAACTACCGTCAGCCAAAAGACTACAAACAATAAATGCTGAAGGGGTTTTAGAGAACTCTGTTCCCTCTGTCTGTGGAGGACATGTCTAGTTGTAACAGCCAATAATGAGAACAGAAAGGAGCTGCGTTTTCAATTAAAAATTGAGCCACCCTTCCATCCAGAACACCCACAGCCGAGCCTCTCACCTGAGAAGACAGGCTGCAAGAGCTGCACTCCACGAGTTTTCACAGTAGCCAAGACACCGAAGCAACCCAAATGTCCATCAACAGAAGAATGGATAAGAAGAGCTGGTCCGTGGACACAGTGGACTATTAGCCATGGAAAACAAGGAAACACTGCTCTTTGAGGCACCCGAGATGAGCCTAGAGATCATCACAGAACATGAGTTAAGTCGGAAAGCAAAAGGCATACCGTATGACATCACCTATAGGCGTTATCTAACAGCTGACACAAATGAACATATTTCCACAAAGAAAGACACTCAGAGACTTAGAAAACAAACTAAGCTGATGTAAACTGAAAGGTGGGGGGAATGGATAAATTAAGATTAGTGTCACCATATGTGTACAAATACGTATTAAATATATATATCAAACAGACCGACCATATAGCAAGGGAGGTCACCAGAACACTCTGCAATAATTTACATGTGAAGAGGATCTGTACAAGAATATATATATATAAAAACGTACAAATGAACCAGATTCTGTACATATAGGACCAACAGTATTCTAATCATTACCCCGATTTAAACAAATTAAAAGAGCGAAGAAGAAGTAATGTGACATACACATCTGGGGTTTTTTCCTGGCACATTCCATTCTAATTGACAACCTGGGAACAGGACTTCCAGAAGGCTCTGCTGCCCTAGTAACCAGATGTGGGAATGTAGCAATGCTGACGCCTTGTGGCCGTTTCCCACAGCAGCAGCTTTAAAGTCAGTGCTAATGGTCACTCAATATTCACACCCATTGCAGGCTTGTAAATGACACCTGCCCTCCAAAACAAAATCCTGGGGGCGAAAATCGACCAAAAAAGTCCAAAGAGGGCAACCTTCCAAGAAGACAATTTCGAGAGGTTTATTGTACTCACGGGTTTTTTTTTTTCCGTTTTTGTTTAACAGAATAAAAAAAGGCGTGGAAAAATGCTGAACCTTAGGAATTATTAGACACGAAACTACACGTTAAAAAAACCTATCATGTCACACGACTCAGCATGGCCAGCAGCAAAACTTCTGCAAACAAGAAATGCTGACGGGGTGGTGAAGAAATGCGTACCCTCGGTTCTAAGTGGGACGTGGTAAGAGCCCCTAAGGAAAACACAGTGGAGTTGCCTGGAAAGGGTCAACATTGAGCGACCGTTCAATCAAGCATAGCCACTGCTGGGTCTATCACCTGAGAGGATGAGAATCAAAAAGACACGGGCTGGCAATCCTGCAATCCAGCAATGTTTACCATAGCCAACACTTGGAAGCAATGAAAATGCCCAGCCACAGAGGAATGCAGAAAGGAGCAGTGGTCCATGGACACAATGGAAGAGTACTCCAGTGAAAAGTAGAAATTCCATTTTAAAAACAGATATAAGTAAGGAGACATCAGCTTTGGGGGGTTTCTCCAGACACATCCCACCGTCATTGATAACCAAGGAACACCACTGGCAGGAAGGCCTGTTTCACTAGTTACCAGAGTGGGAAACGCAGAAATGCTGCAGCCCTGTGGCCGTTACCTGCAACGGCAGCTTGAAAACCCGTGCTAATGGTCACTTCGTGTGCACAAGTCCTGGAGGGCTGTCAATGAAACCTGCCCTCAAAATGTCTTGAGGGAGGTAGTGGCCAAAATATTTCAAAAGGCGGCACATAGTTCAAGAAAAGAATGTGATGAGGTAAGCTACACACACAGTTTGAAGAAAAAAAGGGCATCCCTGAAAGCTCAATTTCAAGGCTTTATGAGACGCATGCAAATCCAACCACAGAGGTATCGGCTCACACCAGTCAGAAGAACCATCAGCAACAAGACTACCAACAATTCATGCTGAAGGGGTTGTGGAGAAGTGCATACCCTCTAGGTTAAGTGGGACTTTGCCGCCAGCCGCGGCGGGTCCTCAAAGTGTAGCAACAACCGACGAGAGGGGGTAGGGAACTGAACGCACCAAGGTATGGGATCAGAAGGGCACAAGCAACTGACGCTTGCAAGGCAAGTTTAATAACAAAGCATAGCCGTATATATACCCCTAAAGCAGGGAATTTGCTTCGTCACGCCTTATCGGCATCAGCTGGTTGGTTGGCTTCTCGGCTTAGTCACACCTTATCAGCATCAGCTGGTTGGTTGGCTGCTCGGCTTCTCCCTCAAAGGCACCAATTTCCCCTCCAGGGTTGCTTTTCCTAGCTTTAGGGAACAACCAGGGACTCCCAGTAACTGAGCAGGTCCCTGGAGCGATTTGGCCAAAGACCATCTCCTTTTGTATGTTCATACCATAAAGTCCAGGATGCATACCAAGGAGAGTACAGTCGGGCCCTGAGGCTTAGGAGGGTCTTAGTGGCGCCTTCCTCAGAGGGCAATGCTCGCCACAGGACTTCACCTGGTAAGAGGCACTAATGGGAACAGAATGGAGGTGCCTTTACAAGGTAAACACTGAGTTACGATATGATCCAGCAGGCCCACTCCTGGGCCTATAACCTAAGAAAGAAGACAGAAGTGGAAAGACACAGGCAGGCAAATCTGCATTGCAGGAGTATTACAATAGCCAGGACATGGAAGCAAGCAGAAAGTCCATCAACAGATGAGTGGACAAAGAAGAACAGGGACCTGAGCAGATGGAATATTAGCCAAGGAACAAAAGGAAACAATGCCATCAACAGCACCATCGGTGAGGCTAGAGTTCATCACGCACCTTGCAGTAAGTCACAGAGCGAAAGATACATAGCCTACGATATCACTTATAGGTGTTCCCTGAAAATTGATATCACTGAAGATATTTCCACAGAGAAAGGCAATCACAGATGCAATAAACAGATTTATGGTTCACCCATGGACAGGTGTGAGAATTGTGTACATTAGGAAATTGGGTTTAAGAGAGAGATACAAACACACGTGAAATACAAAATCACCAAAGGCCTACGGAATACCAAGAGAAGAGTACTCAACATTGTATCATAAGCTACATGGGAAAAGGATCCAAAGAAGACTAGATACGTGTTTATGTGTAAAAGAGCCACATCTTTCACACCTACAACAAGCAAAACATTGTAATCAAACTTGCTGTGGGAAACAATAAACATTGAATTAAAAAACGAACAAGTCAGTCGTGAGGCACAAACATAAGGGGCTTTTTCCTGGCACAGTCCATTCTAATTGACAACCGAGAATACGACTTCCACGGAGGCTCTGTTGCCCGAGTAACCAGGTTTGGTAAAGGAGACCTGCTGCCGCCTTGTGGCCGTTTCTCAAAACAGCAGCTTTAAACCCAGTGCTAATGGTCACTTGATATTCAAAATCATTGCAGGCCTATAAATGACACCTGCCCTCAAAAACGATTCTTGGGTCGTCAATCGAGGAAAAAAACTCAAAAGATGTGCACACTTCAAAACGACAATTTCAAGAGGCATATTTTGCGCACATTTTGTCTTCTCTTTCTTTCTTTCTCTTGTGATAAATAAAAGGGCATGGAAAAATGCTCAACATCAGGAATTAATAAAGCCATGCAAATCCAGTCGACAGAAACGTTCACCCACCGTCGTCAGAATGATCATCAGCCACAGAGTCTACAAAGAATAAATGCTCAAGGTGTTTTAGAGAACTCTGTGCCCTCTAGCGGCCGCTGGGACGTAACCTGGGAACAGCTAGTAGTGAGAACACCGTGGAGGTGCACTGAAAGGTAAAAATTGAGCTAACCTGTAATCGGGTAGGCCCACTGATGGGCCTATCTCCCGAGTAGACCAAAATCAAAAAGACACAGGCTGGCCATCCTGCACTGCAGCAACATGTACCATCGCCAAGACTTGGAAGAAACCCAAATGTCCATCAACAGAACAATGCACCAAGAAGAAGGGGGCCCATGTGCACAATGGAACATGAGCCACGGAAGAGCATGCAACAGTGCCGCTGGCACCACCGTAGAAGGATCTAGAGATACCCACCCAAAAGGAAGTACGAAAGAAACCGAAATAGAAATATCCTATGACATCACTTATAGCTGTTACTTCAACATTGATACCCATGAAGTCATTTCCAAGAGAAGGCCGTGCATAGATGCAGAAAACCAACTATGCTTAACCAAGTGGAAAGGTGTAAGGAATGTATGAATTTGGATATGGGGGTTTACAGACATGTACTGATACATATGAAATATATAATCACAAAATACCTAAGGAATACCAGGAGAGGTCGACTCAACACTCTGTAATAACCTACACGGGAAAGGATCCAAAGATGAATAGATTGATACATACATATGATGAACCAGATGCAGTACACCTAGAACACACACCACATTTTTATCCAATTGGCTGTGATACTAGATAACAATTAAATTTTAAAAAACACACAAGAAGTAAGGAGATATAAGCTCTTGGGGGTTTGCCCTGACACACTGCACTCTCATTTGCAGCCTACTAACACAATTTCCAGGAAGCCTCTGTTGCAGGAAAACCCAGAGTTGGAAATGGAGAAATGCTGCCGCCTTGTGGCCGTTTCCCGCAAGAGCGGCTTCAAACGCATAGCTATGGGTCACTTAACATTCATAAGGACTCAGGCCTCTAAAAGACACCTGCCCTCAAAAAAAAAAAAAATGTCCTGAGCTCGGCCGTGGCCAAAAAAAATTCAAAGCAGGCAAATGTGTCAAAGAGATAGTATGATAGAGGTAAGTTTTACTCACTCTTTATCAAAAAAAGGAAAATGGAGAAAAGCTCAACATCAGGAATCATCAGACTCCTCTAACCTACAAAAAGCTTTCAGCTCACCCAAGTTAACTACCGTCAGCCAAAAGACTACAAACAATAAATGCTGAAGGGGTTTTAGAGAACTCTGTTCCCTCTGTCTGTGGAGGACATGTCTAGTTGTAACAGCCAATAATGAGAACAGAAAGGAGCTGCGTTTTCAATTAAAAATTGAGCCACCCTTCCATCCAGAACACCCACAGCCGAGCCTCTCACCTGAGAAGACAGGCTGCAAGAGCTGCACTCCACGAGTTTTCACAGTAGCCAAGACACCGAAGCAACCCAAATGTCCATCAACAGAAGAATGGATAAGAAGAGCTGGTCCGTGGACACAGTGGACTATTAGCCATGGAAAACAAGGAAACACTGCTCTTTGAGGCACCCGAGATGAGCCTAGAGATCATCACAGAACATGAGTTAAGTCGGAAAGCAAAAGGCATACCGTATGACATCACCTATAGGCGTTATCTAACAGCTGACACAAATGAACATATTTCCACAAAGAAAGACACTCAGAGACTTAGAAAACAAACTAAGCTGATGTAAACTGAAAGGTGGGGGGAATGGATAAATTAAGATTAGTGTCACCATATGTGTACAAATACGTATTAAATATATATATCAAACAGACCGACCATATAGCAAGGGAGGTCACCAGAACACTCTGCAATAATTTACATGGGAAGGGGATCTGTACAAGAATATATATATATATAAAACGTACAAATGAACCAGATTCTGTACATATAGGACCAACAGTATTCTAATCATTACCCCGATTTAAACAAATTAAAAGAGCGAACAAGAAGTAATGTGACATACACTTCTGGGGTTTTTTCCTGGCACATTCCATTGTAATTGACAACCTGGGAACAGGACTTCCAGAAGGCTCTGCTGCCCTAGTAACCAGATGTGGGAATGTAGCAATGCTGACGCCTTGTGGCCGTTTCCCACAGCAGCAGCTTTAAAGTCAGTGCTAATGGTCACTCAATATTCACACCCATTGCAGGCTTGTAAATGACACCTGCCCTCCAAAACAAAATCCTGGGGTCGAAAATCGACCAAAAAAGTCCAAAGAGGGCAACCTTCCAAGAAGACAATTTCGAGAGGTTTATTGTACTCACGGTTTTTTTTTTCTGTTTTTGTTTAACAGAATAAAAAAAGGCGTGGAAAAATGCTGAACCTTAGGAATTATTAGACACGAAACTACACGTTAAAAAAACCTATCATGTCACACGACTCAGCATGGCCAGCAGCAAAACTTCTGCAAACAAGAAATGCTGACGGGGTGGTGAAGAAATGCGTACCCTCGGTTCTAAGTGGGACGTGGTAAGAGCCCCTAAGGAAAACACAGTGGAGTTGCCTGGAAAGGGTCAACATTGAGCGACCGTTCAATCAAGCATAGCCACTGCTGGGTCTATCACCTGAGAGGATGAGAATCAAAAAGACACGGGCTGGCAATCCTGCAATCCAGCAATGTTTACCATAGCCAACACTTGGAAGCAATGAAAATGCCCAGCCACAGAGGAATGCAGAAAGGAGCAGTGGTCCATGGACACAATGGAAGAGTACTCCAGTGAAAAGTAGAAATCCATTTTAAAAACAGATATAAGTAAGGAGACATCAGCTTTGGGGGGTTTCTCCAGACACATCCCACCGTCATTGATAACCGAGGAACACCACTGGCAGGAAGGTCTGTTTCACTAGTTACCAGAGTGGGAAACGCAGAAATGCTGCAGCCCTCTGGCCGTTCCCTGCAACGGCAGCTTGAAAACCCATGCTAATGGTCACTTCGTGTGCACAAGTCCTGGAGGACTGTCAATGAAACCTGCCCTCAAAATGTCTTGAGGGAGGTAGTGGCCAAAATATTTCAAAAGGCGGCACATAGTTCAAGAAAAGAATGTGATGAGGTAAGCTACACACACAGTTTGAAGAAAAAAAGGGCATCCCTGAAAGCTCAATTTCAAGGCTTTATGAGACGCATGCAAATCCAACCACAGAGGTATCGGCTCACACCAGTCAGAAGAACCATCAGCAACAAGACTACCAACAATTCATGCTGAAGGGGTTGTGGAGAAGTGCATACCCTCTAGGTTAAGTGGGACTTTGCCGCCAGCCGCGGCGGGTCCTCAAAGTGTAGCAACAACCGACGAGAGGGGGTAGGGAACTGAACGCACCAAGGTATGGGATCAGAAGGGCACAAGCAACTGACGCTTGCAAGGCAAGTTTAATAACAAAGCATAGCCGTATATATACCCCTAAAGCAGGGAATTTGCTTCGTCACGCCTTATCGGCATCAGCTGGTTGGTTGGCTTCTCGGCTTAGTCACACCTTATCAGCATCAGCTGGTTGGTTGGCTGCTCGGCTTCTCCCTCAAAGGCACCAATTTCCCCTCCAGGGTTGCTTTTCCTAGCTTTAGGGAACAACCAGGGACTCCCAGTAACTGAGCAGGTCCCTGGAGCGATTTGGCCAAAGACCATCTCCTTTTGTATGTTCATACCATAAAGTCCAGGATGCATACCAAGGAGAGTACAGTCGGGCCCTGAGGCTTAGGAGGGTCTTAGTGGCGCCTTCCTCAGAGGGCAATGCTCGCCACAGGACTTCACCTGGTAAGAGGCACTAATGGGAACAGAATGGAGGTGCCTTTACAAGGTAAACACTGAGTTACGATATGATCCAGCAGGCCCACTCCTGGGCCTATAACCTAAGAAAGAAGACAGAAGTGGAAAGACACAGGCAGGCAAATCTGCATTGCAGGAGTATTACAATAGCCAGGACATGGAAGCAAGCAGAAAGTCCATCAACAGATGAGTGGACAAAGAAGAACAGGGACCTGAGCAGATGGAATATTAGCCAAGGAACAAAAGGAAACAATACCATCAACAGCACCATCGGTGAGGCTAGAGTTCATCACGCACCTTGCAGTAAGTCACAGAGCGAAAGATACATAGCCTACGATATCACTTATAGGTGTTCCCTAAAAATTGATATCACTGAAGATATTTCCACAGAGAAAGGCAATCACAGATGCAATAAACAGATTTATGGTTCACCCATGGACAGGTGTGAGAATTGTGTACATTAGGAAATTGGGTTTAAGAGAGAGATACAAACACACGTGAAATACAAAATCACCAAAGGCCTACGGAATACCAAGAGAAGAGTACTCAACATTGTGTCATAAGCTACATGGGAAAAGGATCCAAAGAAGACTAGATACGTGTTTATGTGTAAAAGAGCCACATCTTTCACACCTACAACAAGCAAAACATTGTAATCAAACTTGCTGTGGGAAACAATAAACATTGAATTAAAAAACGAACAAGTCCGTCGTGAGGCACAAACATAAGGGGCTTTTTCCTGGCACAGTCCATTCTAATTGACAACCGAGAATACGACTTCCACGGAGGCTCTGTTGCCCGAGTAACCAGGTTTGGTAAAGGAGACCTGCTGCCGCCTTGTGGCCGTTTCTCAAAACAGCAGCTTTAAACCCAGTGCTAATGGTCACTTGATATTCAAAATCATTGCAGGCCTATAAATGACACCTGCCCTCAAAAACGATTCTTGGGTCGTCAATCGAGGAAAAAAACTCAAAAGATGTGCACACTTCAAAACGACAATTTCAAGAGGCATATTTTGCGCACATTTTGTCTTCTCTTTCTTTCTTTCTCTTGTGATAAATAAAAGGGCATGGAAAAATGCTCAACATCAGGAATTAATAAAGCCATGCAAATCCAGTCGACAGAAACGTTCACCCACCGTCGTCAGAATGATCATCAGCCACAGAGTCTACAAAGAATAAATGCTCAAGGTGTTTTAGAGAACTCTGTGCCCTCTAGCGGCCGCTGGGACGTAACCTGGGAACAGCTAGTAGTGAGAACACCGTGGAGGTGCACTGAAAGGTAAAAATTGAGCTAACCTGTAATCGGGTAGGCCCACTGATGGGCCTATCTCCCGAGTAGACCAAAATCAAAAAGACACAGGCTGGCCATCCTGCACTGCAGCAACATGTACCATCGCCAAGACTTGGAAGAAACCCAAATGTCCATCAACAGAACAATGCACCAAGAAGAAGGGGGCCCATGTGCACAATGGAACATGAGCCACGGAAGAGCATGCAACAGTGCCGCTGGCACCACCGTAGAAGGATCTAGAGATACCCACCCAAAAGGAAGTACGAAAGAAACCGAAATAGAAATATCCTATGACATCACTTATAGCTGTTACTTCAACATTGATACCCATGAAGTCATTTCCAAGAGAAGGCCGTGCATAGATGCAGAAAACCAACTATGCTTAACCAAGTGGAAAGGTGTAAGGAATGTATGAATTTGGATATGGGGGTTTACAGACATGTACTGATACATATGAAATATATAATCACAAAATACCTAAGGAATACCAGGAGAGGTCGACTCAACACTCTGTAATAACCTACACGGGAAAGGATCCAAAGATGAATAGATTGATACATACATATGATGAACCAGATGCAGTACACCTAGAACACACACCACATTTTTATCCAATTGGCTGTGATACTAGATAACAATTAAATTTTAAAAAACACACAAGAAGTAAGGAGATATAAGCTCTTGGGGGTTTGCCCTGACACACTGCACTCTCATTTGCAGCCTACTAACACAATTTCCAGGAAGCCTCTGTTGCAGGAAAACCCAGAGTTGGAAATGGAGAAATGCTGCCGCCTTGTGGCCGTTTCCCGCAAGAGCGGCTTCAAACGCATAGCTATGGGTCACTTAACATTCATAAGGACTCAGGCCTCTAAAAGACACCTGCCCTCAAAAAAAAAAAATGTCCTGAGCTCGGCCGTGGCCAAAAAAAATTCAAAGCAGGCAAATGTGTCAAAGAGATAGTATGATAGAGGTAAGTTTTACTCACTCTTTATCAAAAAAAGGAAAATGGAGAAAAGCTCAACATCAGGAATCATCAGACTCCTCTAACCTACAAAAAGCTTTCAGCTCACCCAAGTTAACTACCGTCAGCCAAAAGACTACAAACAATAAATGCTGAAGGGGTTTTAGAGAACTCTGTTCCCTCTGTCTGTGGAGGACATGTCTAGTTGTAACAGCCAATAATGAGAACAGAAAGGAGCTGCGTTTTCAATTAAAAATTGAGCCACCCTTCCATCCAGAACACCCACAGCCGAGCCTCTCACCTGAGAAGACAGGCTGCAAGAGCTGCACTCCACGAGTTTTCACAGTAGCCAAGACACCGAAGCAACCCAAATGTCCATCAACAGAAGAATGGATAAGAAGAGCTGGTCCGTGGACACAGTGGACTATTAGCCATGGAAAACAAGGAAACACTGCTCTTTGAGGCACCCGAGATGAGCCTAGAGATCATCACAGAACATGAGTTAAGTCGGAAAGCAAAAGGCATACCGTATGACATCACCTATAGGCGTTATCTAACAGCTGACACAAATGAACATATTTCCACAAAGAAAGACACTCAGAGACTTAGAAAACAAACTAAGCTGATGTAAACTGAAAGGTGGGGGGAATGGATAAATTAAGATTAGTGTCACCATATGTGTACAAATACGTATTAAATATATATATCAAACAGACCGACCATATAGCAAGGGAGGTCACCAGAACACTCTGCAATAATTTACATGGGAAGGGGATCTGTACAAGAATATATATATATATAAAACGTACAAATGAACCAGATTCTGTACATATAGGACCAACAGTATTCTAATCATTACCCCGATTTAAACAAATTAAAAGAGCGAACAAGAAGTAATGTGACATACACTTCTGGGGTTTTTTCCTGGCACATTCCATTGTAATTGACAACCTGGGAACAGGACTTCCAGAAGGCTCTGCTGCCCTAGTAACCAGATGTGGGAATGTAGCAATGCTGACGCCTTGTGGCCGTTTCCCACAGCAGCAGCTTTAAAGTCAGTGCTAATGGTCACTCAATATTCACACCCATTGCAGGCTTGTAAATGACACCTGCCCTCCAAAACAAAATCCTGGGGTCGAAAATCGACCAGAAAAGTCCAAAGAGGGCAACCTTCCAAGAAGACAATTTCGAGAGGTTTATTGTACTCACGGTTTTTTTTTTCTGTTTTTGTTTAACAGAATAAAAAAAGGCGTGGAAAAATGCTGAACCTTAGGAATTATTAGACACGAAACTACACGTTAAAAAAACCTATCATGTCACACGACTCAGCATGGCCAGCAGCAAAACTTCTGCAAACAAGAAATGCTGACGGGGTGGTGAAGAAATGCGTACCCTCGGTTCTAAGTGGGACGTGGTAAGAGCCCCTAAGGAAAACACAGTGGAGTTGCCTGGAAAGGGTCAACATTGAGCGACCGTTCAATCAAGCATAGCCACTGCTGGGTCTATCACCTGAGAGGATGAGAATCAAAAAGACACGGGCTGGCAATCCTGCAATCCAGCAATGTTTACCATAGCCAACACTTGGAAGCAATGAAAATGCCCAGCCACAGAGGAATGCAGAAAGGAGCAGTGGTCCATGGACACAATGGAAAAGTACTCCAGTGAAAAGTAGAAATCCATTTTAAAAACAGATATAAGTAAGGAGACATCAGCTTTGGGGGGTTTCTCCAGACACATCCCACCGTCATTGATAACCGAGGAACACCACTGGCAGGAAGGTCTGTTTCACTAGTTACCAGAGTGGGAAACGCAGAAATGCTGCAGCCCTGTGGCCGTTACCTGCAACTGCAGCTTGAAAACCCATGCTAATGGTCACTTCGTGTGCACAAGTCCTGGAGGGCTGTCAATGAAACCTGCCCTCAAAATGTCTTGAGGGAGGTAGTGGCCAAAATATTTCAAAAGGCGGCACATAGTTCAAGAAAAGAATGTGATGAGGTAAGCTACACACACAGTTTGAAGAGAAAAAGGACATCCCTGAAAGCTTAATTTCAAGGCTTTATGAGACGCATGCAAATCCAACCACAGAGGTATGGGCTCACACCAGTCAGAAGAACCATCAGCAACAAGACTAAGAACAATTCATGCTGAAGGGGTTGTGGAGAAGTGCATACCCTCTGGGTTAAGTGGGACTTTGCCGCCAGCCGCGGCGGGTCCTCAAAGTGTAGCAACAACCGACGAGAGGGGGTAGGGAACTGAACGCACCAACGTATGGGATCAGAAGGGCACAAGCAACTGACGCTTGCAAGGCAAGTTTAATAACAAAACATAGCCGTATATATACCCCTAAAGCAGGGAATTTGCTTCGTCACGCCTTATCGGCATCAGCTGGTTGGTTGGCTTCTCGGCTTAGTCACACCTTATCAGCATCAGCTGGTTGGTTGGCTGCTCGGCTTCTCCCTCAAAGGCACCAATTTCCCCTCCAGGGTTGCTTTTCCTAGCTTTATGGAACAACCAGGGACTCCCAGTAACTGAGCAGGTCCCTGGAGCGATTTGGCCAAAGACCATCTCCTTTTGTATGTTCATACCATAAAGTCCAGGATGCATACCAAGGAGAGTACAGTCGGGCCCTGAGGCTTAGGAGGGTCTTAGTGGCGCCTTCCTCAGAGGGCAATGCTCGCCACAGGACTTCACCTGGTAAGAGGCACTAATGGGAACAGAATGGAGGTGCCTTTACAAGGTAAACACTGAGTTACGATATGATCCAGCAGGCCCACTCCTGGGCCTATAACCTAAGAAAGAAGACAGAAGTGGAAAGACACAGGCAGGCAAATCTGCATTGCAGGAGTATTACAATAGCCAGGACATGGAAGCAAGCAGAAAGTCCATCAACAGATGAGTGGACAAAGAAGAACAGGGACCTGAGCAGATGGAATATTAGCCAAGGAACAAAAGGAAACAATGCCATCAACAGCACCATCGGTGAGGCTAGAGTTCATCACGCACCTTGCAGTAAGTCACAGAGCGAAAGATACATAGCCTACGATATCACTTATAGGTGTTCCCTGAAAATTGATATCACTGAAGATATTTCCACAGAGAAAGGCAATCACAGATGCAATAAACAGATTTATGGTTCACCCATGGACAGGTGTGAGAATTGTGTACATTAGGAAATTGGGTTTAAGAGAGAGATACAAACACACGTGAAATACAAAATCACCAAAGGCCTACGGAATACCAAGAGAAGAGTACTCAACATTGTGTCATAAGCTACATGGGAAAAGGATCCAAAGAAGACTAGATACGTGTTTATGTGGAAAAGAGCCACATCTTTCACACCTACAACAAGCAAAACATTGTAATCAAACTTGCTGTGGGAAACAATAAACATTGAATTAAAAAACGAACAGGTCCGTCGTGAGGCACAAACATAAGGGGCTTTTTCCTGGCACAGTCCATTCTAATTGACAACCGAGAATACGACTTCCACGGAGGCTCTGTTGCCCGAGTAACCAGGTTTGGTAAAGGAGACCTGCTGCCGCCTTGTGGCCGTTTCTCAAAACAGCAGCTTTAAACCCAGTGCTAATGGTCACTTGATATTCAAAATCATTGCAGGCCTATAAATGACACCTGCCCTCAAAAACGATTCTTGGGTCGTCAATCGAGGAAAAAAACTCAAAAGATGTGCACACTTCAAAACGACAATTTCAAGAGGCATATTTTGCGCACATTTTGTCTTCTCTTTCTTTCTTTCTCTTGTGATAAATAAAAGGGCATGGAAAAATGCTCAACATCAGGAATTAATAAAGCCATGCAAATCCAGTCGACAGAAACGTTCACCCACCGTCGTCAGAATGATCATCAGCCACAGAGTCTACAAAGAATAAATGCTCAAGGTGTTTTAGAGAACTCTGTGCCCTCTAGCGGCCGCTGGGACGTAACCTGGGAACAGCTAGTAGTGAGAACACCGTGGAGGTGCACTGAAAGGTAAAAATTGAGCTAACCTGTAATCGGGTAGGCCCACTGATGGGCCTATCTCCCGAGTAGACCAAAATCAAAAAGACACAGGCTGGCCATCCTGCACTGCAGCAACATGTACCATCGCCAAGACTTGGAAGAAACCCAAATGTCCATCAACAGAACAATGCACCAAGAAGAAGGGGGCCCATGTGCACAATGGAACATGAGCCACGGAAGAGCATGCAACAGTGCCGCTGGCACCACCGTAGAAGGATCTAGAGATACCCACCCAAAAGGAAGTACGAAAGAAACCGAAATAGAAATATCCTATGACATCACTTATAGCTGTTACTTCAACATTGATACCCATGAAGTCATTTCCAAGAGAAGGCCGTGCATAGATGCAGAAAACCAACTATGCTTAACCAAGTGGAAAGGTGTAAGGAATGTATGAATTTGGATATGGGGGTTTACAGACATGTACTGATACATATGAAATATATAATCACAAAATACCTAAGGAATACCAGGAGAGGTCGACTCAACACTCTGTAATAACCTACACGGGAAAGGATCCAAAGATGAATAGATTGATACATACATATGATGAACCAGATGCAGTACACCTAGAACACACACCACATTTTTATCCAATTGGCTGTGATACTAGATAACAATTAAATTTTAAAAAACACACAAGAAGTAAGGAGATATAAGCTCTTGGGGGTTTGCCCTGACACACTGCACTCTCATTTGCAGCCTACTAACACAATTTCCAGGAAGCCTCTGTTGCAGGAAAACCCAGAGTTGGAAATGGAGAAATGCTGCCGCCTTGTGGCCGTTTCCCGCAAGAGCGGCTTCAAACGCATAGCTATGGGTCACTTAACATTCATAAGGACTCAGGCCTCTAAAAGACACCTGCCCTCAAAAAAAAAAAAATGTCCTGAGCTCGGCCGTGGCCAAAAAAAATTCAAAGCAGGCAAATGTGTCAAAGAGATAGTATGATAGAGGTAAGTTTTACTCACTCTTTATCAAAAAAAGGAAAATGGAGAAAAGCTCAACATCAGGAATCATCAGACTCCTCTAACCTACAAAAAGCTTTCAGCTCACCCAAGTTAACTACCGTCAGCCAAAAGACTACAAACAATAAATGCTGAAGGGGTTTTAGAGAACTCTGTTCCCTCTGTCTGTGGAGGACATGTCTAGTTGTAACAGCCAATAATGAGAACAGAAAGGAGCTGCGTTTTCAATTAAAAATTGAGCCACCCTTCCATCCAGAACACCCACAGCCGAGCCTCTCACCTGAGAAGACAGGCTGCAAGAGCTGCACTCCACGAGTTTTCACAGTAGCCAAGACACCGAAGCAACCCAAATGTCCATCAACAGAAGAATGGATAAGAAGAGCTGGTCCGTGGACACAGTGGACTATTAGCCATGGAAAACAAGGAAACACTGCTCTTTGAGGCACCCGAGATGAGCCTAGAGATCATCACAGAACATGAGTTAAGTCGGAAAGCAAAAGGCATACCGTATGACATCACCTATAGGCGTTATCTAACAGCTGACACAAATGAACATATTTCCACAAAGAAAGACACTCAGAGACTTAGAAAACAAACTAAGCTGATGTAAACTGAAAGGTGGGGGGAATGGATAAATTAAGATTAGTGTCACCATATGTGTACAAATACGTATTAAATATATATATCAAACAGACCGACCATATAGCAAGGGAGGTCACCAGAACACTCTGCAATAATTTACATGGGAAGGGGATCTGTACAAGAATATATATATATATAAAACGTACAAATGAACCAGATTCTGTACATATAGGACCAACAGTATTCTAATCATTACCCCGATTTAAACAAATTAAAAGAGCGAACAAGAAGTAATGTGACATACACTTCTGGGGTTTTTTCCTGGCACATTCCATTGTAATTGACAACCTGGGAACAGGACTTCCAGAAGGCTCTGCTGCCCTAGTAACCAGATGTGGGAATGTAGCAATGCTGACGCCTTGTGGCCGTTTCCCACAGCAGCAGCTTTAAAGTCAGTGCTAATGGTCACTCAATATTCACACCCATTGCAGGCTTGTAAATGACACCTGCCCTCCAAAACAAAATCCTGGGGTCGAAAATCGACCAAAAAAGTCCAAAGAGGGCAACCTTCCAAGAAGACAATTTCGAGAGGTTTATTGTACTCACGGTTTTTTTTTTCTGTTTTTGTTTAACAGAATAAAAAAAGGCGTGGAAAAATGCTGAACCTTAGGAATTATTAGACACGAAACTACACGTTAAAAAAACCTATCATGTCACACGACTCAGCATGGCCAGCAGCAAAACTTCTGCAAACAAGAAATGCTGACGGGGTGGTGAAGAAATGCGTACCCTCGGTTCTAAGTGGGACGTGGTAAGAGCCCCTAAGGAAAACACAGTGGAGTTGCCTGGAAAGGGTCAACATTGAGCGACCGTTCAATCAAGCATAGCCACTGCTGGGTCTATCACCTGAGAGGATGAGAATCAAAAAGACACGGGCTGGCAATCCTGCAATCCAGCAATGTTTACCATAGCCAACACTTGGAAGCAATGAAAATGCCCAGCCACAGAGGAATGCAGAAAGGAGCAGTGGTCCATGGACACAATGGAAAAGTACTCCAGTGAAAAGTAGAAATCCATTTTAAAAACAGATATAAGTAAGGAGACATCAGCTTTGGGGGGTTTCTCCAGACACATCCCACCGTCATTGATAACCGAGGAACACCACTGGCAGGAAGGTCTGTTTCACTAGTTACCAGAGTGGGAAACGCAGAAATGCTGCAGCCCTGTGGCCGTTACCTGCAACTGCAGCTTGAAAACCCATGCTAATGGTCACTTCGTGTGCACAAGTCCTGGAGGGCTGTCAATGAAACCTGCCCTCAAAATGTCTTGAGGGAGGTAGTGGCCAAAATATTTCAAAAGGCGGCACATAGTTCAAGAAAAGAATGTGATGAGGTAAGCTACACACACAGTTTGAAGAGAAAAAGGACATCCCTGAAAGCTTAATTTCAAGGCTTTATGAGACGCATGCAAATCCAACCACAGAGGTATGGGCTCACACCAGTCAGAAGAACCATCAGCAACAAGACTAAGAACAATTCATGCTGAAGGGGTTGTGGAGAAGTGCATACCCTCTGGGTTAAGTGGGACTTTGCCGCCAGCCGCGGCGGGTCCTCAAAGTGTAGCAACAACCGACGAGAGGGGGTAGGGAACTGAACGCACCAACGTATGGGATCAGAAGGGCACAAGCAACTGACGCTTGCAAGGCAAGTTTAATAACAAAACATAGCCGTATATATACCCCTAAAGCAGGGAATTTGCTTCGTCACGCCTTATCGGCATCAGCTGGTTGGTTGGCTTCTCGGCTTAGTCACACCTTATCAGCATCAGCTGGTTGGTTGGCTGCTCGGCTTCTCCCTCAAAGGCACCAATTTCCCCTCCAGGGTTGCTTTTCCTAGCTTTATGGAACAACCAGGGACTCCCAGTAACTGAGCAGGTCCCTGGAGCGATTTGGCCAAAGACCATCTCCTTTTGTATGTTCATACCATAAAGTCCAGGATGCATACCAAGGAGAGTACAGTCGGGCCCTGAGGCTTAGGAGGGTCTTAGTGGCGCCTTCCTCAGAGGGCAATGCTCGCCACAGGACTTCACCTGGTAAGAGGCACTAATGGGAACAGAATGGAGGTGCCTTTACAAGGTAAACACTGAGTTACGATATGATCCAGCAGGCCCACTCCTGGGCCTATAACCTAAGAAAGAAGACAGAAGTGGAAAGACACAGGCAGGCAAATCTGCATTGCAGGAGTATTACAATAGCCAGGACATGGAAGCAAGCAGAAAGTCCATCAACAGATGAGTGGACAAAGAAGAACAGGGACCTGAGCAGATGGAATATTAGCCAAGGAACAAAAGGAAACAATGCCATCAACAGCACCATCGGTGAGGCTAGAGTTCATCACGCACCTTGCAGTAAGTCACAGAGCGAAAGATACATAGCCTACGATATCACTTATAGGTGTTCCCTGAAAATTGATATCACTGAAGATATTTCCACAGAGAAAGGCAATCACAGATGCAATAAACAGATTTATGGTTCACCCATGGACAGGTGTGAGAATTGTGTACATTAGGAAATTGGGTTTAAGAGAGAGATACAAACACACGTGAAATACAAAATCACCAAAGGCCTACGGAATACCAAGAGAAGAGTACTCAACATTGTGTCATAAGCTACATGGGAAAAGGATCCAAAGAAGACTAGATACGTGTTTATGTGGAAAAGAGCCACATCTTTCACACCTACAACAAGCAAAACATTGTAATCAAACTTGCTGTGGGAAACAATAAACATTGAATTAAAAAACGAACAGGTCCGTCGTGAGGCACAAACATAAGGGGCTTTTTCCTGGCACAGTCCATTCTAATTGACAACCGAGAATACGACTTCCACGGAGGCTCTGTTGCCCGAGTAACCAGGTTTGGTAAAGGAGACCTGCTGCCGCCTTGTGGCCGTTTCTCAAAACAGCAGCTTTAAACCCAGTGCTAATGGTCACTTGATATTCAAAATCATTGCAGGCCTATAAATGACACCTGCCCTCAAAAACGATTCTTGGGTCGTCAATCGAGGAAAAAAACTCAAAAGATGTGCACACTTCAAAACGACAATTTCAAGAGGCATATTTTGCGCACATTTTGTCTTCTCTTTCTTTCTTTCTCTTGTGATAAATAAAAGGGCATGGAAAAATGCTCAACATCAGGAATTAATAAAGCCATGCAAATCCAGTCGACAGAAACGTTCACCCACCGTCGTCAGAATGATCATCAGCCACAGAGTCTACAAAGAATAAATGCTCAAGGTGTTTTAGAGAACTCTGTGCCCTCTAGCGGCCGCTGGGACGTAACCTGGGAACAGCTAGTAGTGAGAACACCGTGGAGGTGCACTGAAAGGTAAAAATTGAGCTAACCTGTAATCGGGTAGGCCCACTGATGGGCCTATCTCCCGAGTAGACCAAAATCAAAAAGACACAGGCTGGCCATCCTGCACTGCAGCAACATGTACCATCGCCAAGACTTGGAAGAAACCCAAATGTCCATCAACAGAACAATGCACCAAGAAGAAGGGGGCCCATGTGCACAATGGAACATGAGCCACGGAAGAGCATGCAACAGTGCCGCTGGCACCACCGTAGAAGGATCTAGAGATACCCACCCAAAAGGAAGTACGAAAGAAACCGAAATAGAAATATCCTATGACATCACTTATAGCTGTTACTTCAACATTGATACCCATGAAGTCATTTCCAAGAGAAGGCCGTGCATAGATGCAGAAAACCAACTATGCTTAACCAAGTGGAAAGGTGTAAGGAATGTATGAATTTGGATATGGGGGTTTACAGACATGTACTGATACATATGAAATATATAATCACAAAATACCTAAGGAATACCAGGAGAGGTCGACTCAACACTCTGTAATAACCTACACGGGAAAGGATCCAAAGATGAATAGATTGATACATACATATGATGAACCAGATGCAGTACACCTAGAACACACACCACATTTTTATCCAATTGGCTGTGATACTAGATAACAATTAAATTTTAAAAAACACACAAGAAGTAAGGAGATATAAGCTCTTGGGGGTTTGCCCTGACACACTGCACTCTCATTTGCAGCCTACTAACACAATTTCCAGGAAGCCTCTGTTGCAGGAAAACCCAGAGTTGGAAATGGAGAAATGCTGCCGCCTTGTGGCCGTTTCCCGCAAGAGCGGCTTCAAACGCATAGCTATGGGTCACTTAACATTCATAAGGACTCAGGCCTCTAAAAGACACCTGCCCTCAAAAAAAAAAAAATGTCCTGAGCTCGGCCGTGGCCAAAAAAAATTCAAAGCAGGCAAATGTGTCAAAGAGATAGTATGATAGAGGTAAGTTTTACTCACTCTTTATCAAAAAAAGGAAAATGGAGAAAAGCTCAACATCAGGAATCATCAGACTCCTCTAACCTACAAAAAGCTTTCAGCTCACCCAAGTTAACTACCGTCAGCCAAAAGACTACAAACAATAAATGCTGAAGGGGTTTTAGAGAACTCTGTTCCCTCTGTCTGTGGAGGACATGTCTAGTTGTAACAGCCAATAATGAGAACAGAAAGGAGCTGCGTTTTCAATTAAAAATTGAGCCACCCTTCCATCCAGAACACCCACAGCCGAGCCTCTCACCTGAGAAGACAGGCTGCAAGAGCTGCACTCCACGAGTTTTCACAGTAGCCAAGACACCGAAGCAACCCAAATGTCCATCAACAGAAGAATGGATAAGAAGAGCTGGTCCGTGGACACAGTGGACTATTAGCCATGGAAAACAAGGAAACACTGCTCTTTGAGGCACCCGAGATGAGCCTAGAGATCATCACAGAACATGAGTTAAGTCGGAAAGCAAAAGGCATACCGTATGACATCACCTATAGGCGTTATCTAACAGCTGACACAAATGAACATATTTCCACAAAGAAAGACACTCAGAGACTTAGAAAACAAACTAAGCTGATGTAAACTGAAAGGTGGGGGGAATGGATAAATTAAGATTAGTGTCACCATATGTGTACAAATACGTATTAAATATATATATCAAACAGACCGACCATATAGCAAGGGAGGTCACCAGAACACTCTGCAATAATTTACATGGGAAGGGGATCTGTACAAGAATATATATATATATAAAACGTACAAATGAACCAGATTCTGTACATATAGGACCAACAGTATTCTAATCATTACCCCGATTTAAACAAATTAAAAGAGCGAACAAGAAGTAATGTGACATACACTTCTGGGGTTTTTTCCTGGCACATTCCATTGTAATTGACAACCTGGGAACAGGACTTCCAGAAGGCTCTGCTGCCCTAGTAACCAGATGTGGGAATGTAGCAATGCTGACGCCTTGTGGCCGTTTCCCACAGCAGCAGCTTTAAAGTCAGTGCTAATGGTCACTCAATATTCACACCCATTGCAGGCTTGTAAATGACACCTGCCCTCCAAAACAAAATCCTGGGGTCGAAAATCGACCAAAAAAGTCCAAAGAGGGCAACCTTCCAAGAAGACAATTTCGAGAGGTTTATTGTACTCACGGTTTTTTTTTTCTGTTTTTGTTTAACAGAATAAAAAAAGGCGTGGAAAAATGCTGAACCTTAGGAATTATTAGACACGAAACTACACGTTAAAAAAACCTATCATGTCACACGACTCAGCATGGCCAGCAGCAAAACTTCTGCAAACAAGAAATGCTGACGGGGTGGTGAAGAAATGCGTACCCTCGGTTCTAAGTGGGACGTGGTAAGAGCCCCTAAGGAAAACACAGTGGAGTTGCCTGGAAAGGGTCAACATTGAGCGACCGTTCAATCAAGCATAGCCACTGCTGGGTCTATCACCTGAGAGGATGAGAATCAAAAAGACACGGGCTGGCAATCCTGCAATCCAGCAATGTTTACCATAGCCAACACTTGGAAGCAATGAAAATGCCCAGCCACAGAGGAATGCAGAAAGGAGCAGTGGTCCATGGACACAATGGAAGAGTACTCCAGTGAAAAGTAGAAATCCATTTTAAAAACAGATATAAGTAAGGAGACATCAGCTTTGGGGGGTTTCTCCAGACACATCCCACCGTCATTGATAACCGAGGAACACCACTGGCAGGAAGGTCTGTTTCACTAGTTACCAGAGTGGGAAACGCAGAAATGCTGCAGCCCTCTGGCCGTTCCCTGCAACGGCAGCTTGAAAACCCATGCTAATGGTCACTTCGTGTGCACAAGTCCTGGAGGGCTGTCAATGAAACCTGCCCTCAAAATGTCTTGAGGGAGGTAGTGGCCAAAATATTTCAAAAGGCGGCACATAGTTCAAGAAAAGAATGTGATGAGGTAAGCTACACACACAGTTTGAAGAAAAAAAGGGCATCCCTGAAAGCTCAATTTCAAGGCTTTATGAGACGCATGCAAATCCAACCACAGAGGTATCGGCTCACACCAGTCAGAAGAACCATCAGCAACAAGACTACCAACAATTCATGCTGAAGGGGTTGTGGAGAAGTGCATACCCTCTAGGTTAAGTGGGACTTTGCCGCCAGCCGCGGCGGGTCCTCAAAGTGTAGCAACAACCGACGAGAGGGGGTAGGGAACTGAACGCACCAAGGTATGGGATCAGAAGGGCACAAGCAACTGACGCTTGCAAGGCAAGTTTAATAACAAAGCATAGCCGTATATATACCCCTAAAGCAGGGAATTTGCTTCGTCACGCCTTATCGGCATCAGCTGGTTGGTTGGCTTCTCGGCTTAGTCACACCTTATCAGCATCAGCTGGTTGGTTGGCTGCTCGGCTTCTCCCTCAAAGGCACCAATTTCCCCTCCAGGGTTGCTTTTCCTAGCTTTAGGGAACAACCAGGGACTCCCAGTAACTGAGCAGGTCCCTGGAGCGATTTGGCCAAAGACCATCTCCTTTTGTATGTTCATACCATAAAGTCCAGGATGCATACCAAGGAGAGTACAGTCGGGCCCTGAGGCTTAGGAGGGTCTTAGTGGCGCCTTCCTCAGAGGGCAATGCTCGCCACAGGACTTCACCTGGTAAGAGGCACTAATGGGAACAGAATGGAGGTGCCTTTACAAGGTAAACACTGAGTTACGATATGATCCAGCAGGCCCACTCCTGGGCCTATAACCTAAGAAAGAAGACAGAAGTGGAAAGACACAGGCAGGCAAATCTGCATTGCAGGAGTATTACAATAGCCAGGACATGGAAGCAAGCAGAAAGTCCATCAACAGATGAGTGGACAAAGAAGAACAGGGACCTGAGCAGATGGAATATTAGCCAAGGAACAAAAGGAAACAATGCCATCAACAGCACCATCGGTGAGGCTAGAGTTCATCACGCACCTTGCAGTAAGTCACAGAGCGAAAGATACATAGCCTACGATATCACTTATAGGTGTTCCCTAAAAATTGATATCACTGAAGATATTTCCACAGAGAAAGGCAATCACAGATGCAATAAACAGATTTATGGTTCACCCATGGACAGGTGTGAGAATTGTGTACATTAGGAAATTGGGTTTAAGAGAGAGATACAAACACAGGTGAAATACAAAATCACCAAAGGCCTACGGAATACCAAGAGAAGAGTACTCAACATTGTATCATAAGCTACATGGGAAAAGGATCCAAAGAAGACTAGATACGTGTTTATGTGTAAAAGAGCCACATCTTTCACACCTACAACAAGCAAAACATTGTAATCAAACTTGCTGTGGGAAACAATAAACATTGAATTAAAAAACGAACAAGTCAGTCGTGAGGCACAAACATAAGGGGCTTTTTCCTGGCACAGTCCATTCTAATTGACAACCGAGAATACGACTTCCACGGAGGCTCTGTTGCCCGAGTAACCAGGTTTGGTAAAGGAGACCTGCTGCCGCCTTGTGGCCGTTTCTCAAAACAGCAGCTTTAAACCCAGTGCTAATGGTCACTTGATATTCAAAATCATTGCAGGCCTATAAATGACACCTGCCCTCAAAAACGATTCTTGGGTCGTCAATCGAGGAAAAAAACTCAAAAGATGTGCACACTTCAAAACGACAATTTCAAGAGGCATATTTTGCGCACATTTTGTCTTCTCTTTCTTTCTTTCTCTTGTGATAAATAAAAGGGCATGGAAAAATGCTCAACATCAGGAATTAATAAAGCCATGCAAATCCAGTCGACAGAAACGTTCACCCACCGTCGTCAGAATGATCATCAGCCACAGAGTCTACAAAGAATAAATGCTCAAGGTGTTTTAGAGAACTCTGTGCCCTCTAGCTGCCGCTGGGACGTAACCTGGGAACAGCTAGTAGTGAGAACACCGTGGAGGTGCGTTGAAAGGTAAAAATTGAGCTAACTGATGGGCCTATCTCCCGAGTAGACCAAAATCAAAAAGACACAGGCTGGCCGTCCTGCACTGCAGCAACATGTACCATCGCCAAGACTTGGAAGAAACCCAAATGTCCATCAACAGAACAATGCACCAAGAAGAAGGGGGCCCATGTGCACAATGGAACATGAGCCACGGAAGAGCATGCAACAGTGCCGCTGGCACCACCGTAGAAGGATCTAGAGATACCCACCCAAAAGGAAGTACGAAAGAAACCGAAATAGAAATATCCTATGACATCACTTATAGCTGTTACTTCAACATTGATACCCATGAAGTCATTTCCAAGAGAAGGCCGTGCATAGATGCAGAAAACCAACTATGCTTAACCAAGTGGAAAGGTGTAAGGAATGTATGAATTTGGATATGGGGGTTTACAGACATGTACTGATACATATGAAATATATAATCACAAAATACCTAAGGAATACCAGGAGAGGTCGACTCAACACTCTGTAATAACCTACACGGGAAAGGATCCAAAGATGAATAGATTGATACATACATATGATGAACCAGATGCAGTACACCTAGAACACACACCACATTTTTATCCAATTGGCTGTGATACTAGATAACAATTAAATTTTAAAAAACACACAAGAAGTAAGGAGATATAAGCTCTTGGGGGTTTGCCCTGACACACTGCACTCTCATTTGCAGCCTACTAACACAATTTCCAGGAAGCCTCTGTTGCAGGAAAACCCAGAGTTGGAAATGGAGAAATGCTGCCGCCTTGTGGCCGTTTCCCGCAAGAGCGGCTTCAAACGCATAGCTATGGGTCACTTAATATTCATAAGGACTCAGGCCTCTAAAAGACACCTGCCCTCAAAAAAAAAAATGTCCTGAGCTCGGCCGTGGCCAAAAAAATTCAAAGCAGGCAAATGTGTCAAAGAGATAGTATGATAGAGGTAAGTTTTACTCACTCTTTATCAAAAAAAGGAAAATGGAGAAAAGCTCAACATCAGGAATCATCAGACTCCTCTAACCTACAAAAAGCTTTCAGCTCACCCAAGTTAACTACCGTCAGCCAAAAGACTACAAACAATAAATGCTGAAGGGGTTTTAGAGAACTCTGTTCCCTCTGTCTGTGGAGGACATGTCTAGTTGTAACAGCCAATAATGAGAACAGAAAGGAGCTGCGTTTTCAATTAAAAATTGAGCCACCCTTCCATCCAGAACACCCACAGCCGAGCCTCTCACCTGAGAAGACAGGCTGCAAGAGCTGCACTCCACGAGTTTTCACAGTAGCCAAGACACCGAAGCAACCCAAATGTCCATCAACAGAAGAATGGATAAGAAGAGCTGGTCCGTGGACACAGTGGACTATTAGCCATGGAAAACAAGGAAACACTGCTCTTTGAGGCACCCGAGATGAGCCTAGAGATCATCACAGAACATGAGTTAAGTCGGAAAGCAAAAGGCATACCGTATGACATCACCTATAGGCGTTATCTAACAGCTGACACAAATGAACATATTTCCACAAAGAAAGACACTCAGAGACTTAGAAAACAAACTAAGCTGATGTAAACTGAAAGGTGGGGGGAATGGATAAATTAAGATTAGTGTCACCATATGTGTACAAATACGTATTAAATATATATATCAAACAGACCGACCATATAGCAAGGGAGGTCACCAGAACACTCTGCAATAATTTACATGGGAAGGGGATCTGTACAAGAATATATATATATATAAAACGTACAAATGAACCAGATTCTGTACATATAGGACCAACAGTATTCTAATCATTACCCCGATTTAAACAAATTAAAAGAGCGAACAAGAAGTAATGTGACATACACTTCTGGGGTTTTTTCCTGGCACATTCCATTCTAATTGAAAACCTGGGAACAGGACTTCCAGAAGGCTCTGCTGCCCTAGTAACCAGATGTGGGAATGTAGCAATGCTGACGCCTTGTGGCCGTTTCCCACAGCAGCAGCTTTAAAGTCAGTGCTAATGGTCACTCAATATTCACACCCATTGCAGGCTTGTAAATGACACCTGCCCTCCAAAACAAAATCCTGGGGTCGAAAATCGACCAAAAAAGTCCAAAGAGGGCAACCTTCCAAGAAGACAATTTCGAGAGGTTTATTGTACTCACGGTTTTTTTTTTCTGTTTTTGTTTAACAGAATAAAAAAAGGCGTGGAAAAATGCTGAACCTTAGGAATTATTAGACACGAAACTACACGTTAAAAAAACCTATCATGTCACACGACTCAGCATGGCCAGCAGCAAAACTTCTGCAAACAAGAAATGCTGACGGGGTGGTGAAGAAATGCGTACCCTCGGTTCTAAGTGGGACGTGGTAAGAGCCCCTAAGGAAAACACAGTGGAGTTGCCTGGAAAGGGTCAACATTGAGCGACCGTTCAATCAAGCATAGCCACTGCTGGGTCTATCACCTGAGAGGATGAGAATCAAAAAGACACGGGCTGGCAATCCTGCAATCCAGCAATGTTTACCATAGCCAACACTTGGAAGCAATGAAAATGCCCAGCCACAGAGGAATGCAGAAAGGAGCAGTGGTCCATGGACACAATGGAAAAGTACTCCAGTGAAAAGTAGAAATCCATTTTAAAAACAGATATAAGTAAGGAGACATCAGCTTTGGGGGGTTTCTCCAGACACATCCCACCGTCATTGATAACCGAGGAACACCACTGGCAGGAAGGTCTGTTTCACTAGTTACCAGAGTGGGAAACGCAGAAATGCTGCAGCCCTGTGGCCGTTACCTGCAACTGCAGCTTGAAAACCCATGCTAATGGTCACTTCGTGTGCACAAGTCCTGGAGGGCTGTCAATGAAACCTGCCCTCAAAATGTCTTGAGGGAGGTAGTGGCCAAAATATTTCAAAAGGCGGCACATAGTTCAAGAAAAGAATGTGATGAGGTAAGCTACACACACAGTTTGAAGAGAAAAAGGACATCCCTGAAAGCTTAATTTCAAGGCTTTATGAGACGCATGCAAATCCAACCACAGAGGTATGGGCTCACACCAGTCAGAAGAACCATCAGCAACAAGACTACCAACATTTCATGCTGAAGGGGTTGTGGAGAAGTGCATACCCTCTAGGTTAAGTGGGACTTTGCCGCCAGCCGCGGCGGGTCCTCAAAGTGTAGCAACAACCGACGAGAGGGGGTAGGGAACTGAACGCACCAAGGTATGGGATCAGAAGGGCACAAGCAACTGACGCTTGCAAGGCAAGTTTAATAACAAAGCATAGCCGTATATATACCCCTAAAGCAGGGAATTTGCTTCGTCACGCCTTATCGGCATCAGCTGGTTGGTTGGCTTCTCGGCTTAGTCACACCTTATCAGCATCAGCTGGTTGGTTGGCTGCTCGGCTTCTCCCTCAAAGGCACCAATTTCCCCTCCAGGGTTGCTTTTCCTAGCTTTAGGGAACAACCAGGGACTCCCAGTAACTGAGCAGGTCCCTGGAGCGATTTGGCCAAAGACCATCTCCTTTTGTATGTTCATACCATAAAGTCCAGGATGCATACCAAGGAGAGTACAGTCGGGCCCTGAGGCTTAGGAGGGTCTTAGTGGCGCCTTCCTCAGAGGGCAATGCTCGCCACAGGACTTCACCTGGTAAGAGGCACTAATGGGAACAGAATGGAGGTGCCTTTACAAGGTAAACACTGAGTTACGATATGATCCAGCAGGCCCACTCCTGGGCCTATAACCTAAGAAAGAAGACAGAAGTGGAAAGACACAGGCAGGCAAATCTGCATTGCAGGAGTATTACAATAGCCAGGACATGGAAGCAAGCAGAAAGTCCATCAACAGATGAGTGGACAAAGAAGAACAGGGACCTGAGCAGATGGAATATTAGCCAAGGAACAAAAGGAAACAATGCCATCAACAGCACCATCGGTGAGGCTAGAGTTCATCACGCACCTTGCAGTAAGTCACAGAGCGAAAGATACATAGCCTACGATATCACTTATAGGTGTTCCCTAAAAATTGATATCACTGAAGATATTTCCACAGAGAAAGGCAATCACAGATGCAATAAACAGATTTATGGTTCACCCATGGACAGGTGTGAGAATTGTGTACATTAGGAAATTGGGTTTAAGAGAGAGATACAAACACACGTGAAATACAAAATCACCAAAGGCCTACGGAATACCAAGAGAAGAGTACTCAACATTGTGTCATAAGCTACATGGGAAAAGGATCCAAAGAAGACTAGATACGTGTTTATGTGTAAAAGAGCCACATCTTTCACACCTACAACAAGCAAAACATTGTAATCAAACTTGCTGTGGGAAACAATAAACATTGAATTAAAAAACGAACAAGTCAGTCGTGAGGCACAAACATAAGGGGCTTTTTCCTGGCACAGTCCATTCTAATTGACAACCGAGAATACGACTTCCACGGAGGCTCTGTTGCCCGAGTAACCAGGTTTGGTAAAGGAGACCTGCTGCCGCCTTGTGGCCGTTTCTCAAAACAGCAGCTTTAAACCCAGTGCTAATGGTCACTTGATATTCAAAATCATTGCAGGCCTATAAATGACACCTGCCCTCAAAAACGATTCTTGGGTCGTCAATCGAGGAAAAAAACTCAAAAGATGTGCACACTTCAAAACGACAATTTCAAGAGGCATATTTTGCGCACATTTTGTCTTCTCTTTCTTTCTTTCTCTTGTGATAAATAAAAGGGCATGGAAAAATGCTCAACATCAGGAATTAATAAAGCCATGCAAATCCAGTCGACAGAAACGTTCACCCACCGTCGTCAGAATGATCATCAGCCACAGAGTCTACAAAGAATAAATGCTCAAGGTGTTTTAGAGAACTCTGTGCCCTCTAGCGGCCGCTGGGACGTAACCTGGGAACAGCTAGTAGTGAGAACACCGTGGAGGTGCACTGAAAGGTAAAAATTGAGCTAACCTGTAATCGGGTAGGCCCACTGATGGGCCTATCTCCCGAGTAGACCAAAATCAAAAAGACACAGGCTGGCCATCCTGCACTGCAGCAACATGTACCATCGCCAAGACTTGGAAGAAACCCAAATGTCCATCAACAGAACAATGCACCAAGAAGAAGGGGGCCCATGTGCACAATGGAACATGAGCCACGGAAGAGCATGCAACAGTGCCTCTGGCACCACCGTAGAAGGATCTAGAGATACCCACCCAAAAGGAAGTACGAAAGAAACCGAAATAGAAATATCCTATGACATCACTTATAGCTGTTACTTCAACATTGATACCCATGAAGTCATTTCCAAGAGAAGGCCGTGCATAGATGCAGAAAACCAACTATGCTTAACCAAGTGGAAAGGTGTAAGGAATGTATGAATTTGGATATGGGGGTTTACAGACATGTACTGATACATATGAAATATATAATCACAAAATACCTAAGGAATACCAGGAGAGGTCGACTCAACACTCTGTAATAACCTACACGGGAAAGGATCCAAAGATGAATAGATTGATACATACATATGATGAACCAGATGCAGTACACCTAGAACACACACCACATTTTTATCCAATTGGCTGTGATACTAGATAACAATTAAATTTTAAAAAACACACAAGAAGTAAGGAGATATAAGCTCTTGGGGGTTTGCCCTGACACACTGCACTCTCATTTGCAGCCTACTAACACAATTTCCAGGAAGCCTCTGTTGCAGGAAAACCCAGAGTTGGAAATGGAGAAATGCTGCCGCCTTGTGGCCGTTTCCCGCAAGAGCGGCTTCAAACGCATAGCTATGGGTCACTTAACATTCATAAGGACTCAGGCCTCTAAAAGACACCTGCCCTCAAAAAAAAAAAATGTCCTGAGCTCGGCCGTGGCCAAAAAAATTCAAAGCAGGCAAATGTGTCAAAGAGATAGTATGATAGAGGTAAGTTTTACTCACTCTTTATCAAAAAAAGGAAAATGGAGAAAAGCTCAACATCAGGAATCATCAGACTCCTCTAACCTACAAAAAGCTTTCAGCTCACCCAAGTTAACTACCGTCAGCCAAAAGACTACAAACAATAAATGCTGAAGGGGTTTTAGAGAACTCTGCTCCCTCTGTCTGCGGAGGACATGTCTAGTTGTAACAGCCAATAATGAGAACAGAAAGGAGCTGCGTTTTCAATTAAAAATTGAGCCACCCTTCCATCCAGAACACCCACAGCCGAGCCTCTCACCTGAGAAGACAGGCTGCAAGAGCTGCACTCCACGAGTTTTCACAGTAGCCAAGACACCGAAGCAACCCAAATGTCCATCAACAGATGAATGGATAAGAAGAGCTGGTCCGTGGACACAGTGGACTATTAGCCATGGAAAACAAGGAAACACTGCTCTTTGAGGCACCCTGAGATGAGCCTAGAGATCATCACAGAACATGAGTTAAGTCGGAAAGCAAAAGGCATACCGTATTGACATCACCTATAGGCGTTATCTAACAGCTGACACAAATGAACATATTTCCACAAAGAAAGACACTCACACACTTAGAAAACAAACTAAGCTTAAGTAAAATGAAAGGTGGGGGAATGGATAAATTAAGATTAGTGTCACCATATGTGTACAAATACGTATTAAATATATATATCAAACAGACCGACCATATAGCAAGGGAGGTCACCAGAACACTCTGCAGTAATTTACATGGGAAGAGGATCTGTACAAGAATATATATATATATGTATATATATATATAAAACGTACAAATGAACCAGATTCTGTACATATAGGACCAACAGTATTCTAATCATTACCCCGATTTAAACAAATTAAAAGAGCGAACAAGAAGTAATGTGACATACACATCTGGGGTTTTTTCCTGGCACATTCCATTCTAATTGACAACCTGGGAACAGGACTTCCAGAAGGCTCTGCTGCCCTAGTAACCAGATGTGGGAATGTAGCAATGTTGACACCTTGTGGCCGTTTCCCACAGCAGCAGCTTTAAAGTCAGTGCTAATGGTCACTCAATATTCACACCCATTGCAGGCTTGTAAATGACACCTGCCCTCCAAAACAAAATCCTGGGGGCGAAAATCGACCAAAAAAGTCGAAAGAGGGCAAACTTCCAAGAAGACAATTTCGAGAGGGTTTATTGTACTCACGGTTTGTTTTTCCTGCTTTTGTTTAACAGAATAAAAAAAGGCGTGGAAAAATGCTGAACCTTAGAATTATTAGACACGAAACTACACGTTAAAAAAACCTATCATGTCACACGACTCAGCATGGCCAGCAGCAAAACTTCTGCAAACAAGAAATGCTGACGGGGTGGTGAAGAAATGCGTACCCTCGGTTCTAAGTGGGACGTGGTAAGAGCCCCTAAGGAAAACACAGTGGAGTTGCCTGGAAAGGGTCAACATTGAGCGACCGTTCAATCAAGCATAGCCACTGCTGGGTCTATCACCTGAGAGGATGAGAATCAAAAAGACACGGGCTGGCAATCCTGCAATCCAGCAATGTTACCATAGCCAACACTTGGAAGCAATGAAAATGCCCAGCCACAGAGGAATGCAGAAAGGAGCAGTGGTCCATGGACACAATGGAAGAGTACTCCAGTGAAAAGTAGAAATTCCATTTTAAAAACAGATATAAGTAAGGGAGACATCAGCTTTGGGGGGTTTCTCCAGACACATCCCACCGTCATTGATAACCAAGGAACACCACTGGCAGGAAGGCCTGTTTCACTAGTTACCAGAGTGGGAAACGCAGAAATGCTGCAGCCCTGTGGCCGTTACCTGCAACGGCAGCTTGAAAACCCGTGCTAATGGTCACTTCGTGTGCACAAGTCCTGGAGGGCTGTCAATGAAACCTGCCCTCAAAATGTCTTGAGGGAGGTAGTGGCCAAAATATTCAAAAGGCGGCACATAGTTCAAGAAAAGAATGTGATGAGGTAAGCTACACACACAGTTTGAAGAAAAAAAGGGCATCCCTGAAAGCTCAATTTCAAGGCTTTATGAGACGCATGCAAATCCAACCACAGAGGTATCGGCTCACACCAGTCAGAAGAACCATCAGCAACAAGACTACCAACAATTCATGCTGAAGGGGTTGTGGAGAAGTGCATACCCTCTAGGTTAAGTGGGACTTTGCCGCCAGCCGCGGCGGGTCCTCAAAGTGTAGCAACAACCGACGAGAGGGGGTAGGGAACTGAACGCACCAAGGTATGGGATCAGAAGGGCACAAGCAACTGACGCTTGCAAGGCAAGTTTAATAACAAAGCATAGCCGTATATATACCCCTAAAGCAGGGAATTTGCTTCGTCACGCCTTATCGGCATCAGCTGGTTGGTTGGCTTCTCGGCTTAGTCACACCTTATCAGCATCAGCTGGTTGGTTGGCTGCTCGGCTTCTCCCTCAAAGGCACCAATTTCCCCTCCAGGGTTGCTTTTCCTAGCTTTAGGGAACAACCAGGGGACTCCCAGTAACTGAGCAGGTCCCTGGAGCGATTTGGCCAAAGACCATCTCCTTTTGTATGTTCATACCATAAAGTCCAGGATGCATACCAAGGAGAGTACAGTCGGGCCCTGAGGCTTAGGAGGGTCTTAGTGGCGCCTTCCTCAGAGGGCAATGCTCGCCACAGACTTCACCTGGTAAGAGGCACTAATAGGAACAGAATGGAGGTGGCCTTTACAAGGTAAACACTGAGTTACGATATGATCCAGCAGGCCCACTCCTGGGCCTATAACCTAAGAAAGAAGACAGAAGTGGAAAGACACAGGCAGGCAAATCTGCATTGCAGGAGTATTACAATAGCCAGGACATGGAAGCAAGCAGAAAGTCCATCAACAGATGAGTGGACAAAGAAGGACAGGGACCTGAGCAGATGGAATATTAGCCAAGGAACAAAAGGAAACAATGCCATCAACAGCACCATCGGTGAGGCTAGAGTTCATCACGCACCTTGCAGTAAGTCACAGAGCGAAGGAAGACACAGAG
>NW_026711767.1:15000-35000 GCF_026419965.1 Kogia breviceps
CTCGCGCCCCCCTTCCCCGCCCCAACTGAGAGGAGTCACCGGTACGTGGACATCCTTGCGGTCACAGACGCTCTCCGTGGCTCTTCTATGTGGCCGGGCTCCCTGGCCTTCCTTCACCGCCCCCGCCCACCCCCCGATGAAGTTGCATCATCGTTCGTAGTGTCAATGCTGTGAGGAGATAAGCTTTTCGAAATAAAATTCTCCCCGCCTTTCCTTCCCAAGGGCACCGTGAACACCTACCTACCTACTCTCGTGTGCAGTGCTTATGGACCCAGCTGGAGCAGAGGACCCTCTCCGACACACCCACGGACTCACTTGCTCCGAGTCGTCGGGGAGAGGGTGTTTGGTTCTGTGTTTTAAACTGGTGGGCCGATGACACGTCATCTCCTAGGAAGCCACCGGGTTCACCTCACCGGTTCGGGTTCGGTGGCGTGAAGTACATTTACATCCTCCTTAGGTTTGACTCTGAAAGTCTTGGGGCCCTGAGTAGGACGCCCCCAAATGTGCCTCCGTGGCGTACGGATGTTTTGGAATTAGAGTGACAACACCACACCGCGAGAGGGACGCTCTGACTCTCCTTTACTTCTCCCCTCTGAAATCAGGAAGAAAATCTCTCACGTGAAAGGGGAGGGGGGCGGGCGGGAGGTGTAGGGATCACGACGAACTGAACTGAACTGCTTTCATGTCTCCTGAAATGTTCACGAATCATCTAAGTAGGATTGCTCATGACAAACAGAGGACATAGGTGTGGACGAGATAAGAATGTTTAAGGGGAACTTTCCCCCCAGTGCTTGTTTTCTGTAGGCCGACTTCAAGATTTTCCAGCATCTCTGGTCATCTCTGGGCTTACAGCTTGGCTAAGTGCCATGACAGGGTGAAATCTCAGCGAGTGTCTACATCATCGCCACATAAGATAAAATACTGAAACGTTCATGGCTCCACAAGTCTGAGGGTCTCCCTTCTTTGGACCTTTTACGGAGGAGAGACTGAGCATGTTCGGTTCCACGCCTAGCTAGATCTTGTGCTTTAGGGAAAGACTGTACTAGGTAGGAGCCTTGACTTCTACACAGTATTCCATGTTCACGCTGCTCACTGCGGTTGGCTTCCTTACTTTCACTGAAGGAAAAAAAAAAAAAAAAAAGAAAGAAAAAAAGAAAAAAGACAGTGTCCAAGGACGAAGCATTGTAAAGAAGGAACGTGTGTGGTCCTTCTTTAAGGACCTGAACCTGATGTCGCCATCCTCATGGGAGGAAGAGGACTTTTTTTTTTTTTTTTTTTTTTCCGGGGGGTGGGGGGGTGGGGGGGCGCGCGGGTGGAGGCAAATTAGGAAGTATGGAGATGAGGTTTGGGGGAAGGAGCGAGAGGTTTTAGTCCTAAAGGTAGTCATTTCTCAATGGGAAAGAAAGAAATCAAGGGAAAAGCTAAAAATGGGCACAGACGATTGGAAAAGGCGTGTGAAGAAAAGAGGCTTTCGAAAGGAATCAGATCTGTGGTCAGGACTGGATGAGGATGGATACAAAGACAGAAATGACTTTTCACATCAACATTGAAACCAGTGCCAAATTAAGATTTAGTTGCCTCTCTCTGTTCAAAGGACCAGGTTTGGGTTTAGGGTTTGGGTTTTTCTTCTATCGGTCTGCTCTGTCCATCATGAGAGATTAGATTAGATTAGGAAAGGATCTTTTCCTTTATCTTTAAGGAGGGAAAGAAAGAAAGAAAGAAAGAAAGAAAGAAAGAAAGAAAGAAAGAAAGAAAGAAAGAAAGAAAGAAAGAAAGAAAGAAAGAAAGAAAGAAAGGAAGGAAGGAAAAGAAAGGAAGGACGGAAGGACGGAAGGAAGGAAGGAAGGAAGGACGGAAGGAAGGAAAGAAGGAAGAAAGAGAGAGAGAGAGAGAGAGAGAGAGAGAGAGAGAGAGAGAGAGAGAGAGAGAGAGAGAGAAAGCTTATGTCTTTGTCAAAAGTCATCACTTATTTTCTAGGCTGCCTTTATCAGGTCTCGGAGGACTCACATCGACTTCGTCCTCTCGATAGTCAAAGAACCAGGTCTGGCTCAGAACTGAAAAAGAAGCTTCTCTCTCTGCCTAGCAAGTCTTTCCTTGGGATGCTGGTGACATGCCTAAGGAAGCACTGTTTCACGGTGACCTATCATCTGATGAAGTGCCTTACAATCTTTTGGATATTTTGGACACACTTGCCCCCAAATTGAAGGACCGATGAAGTCCTTTGGACTTAGAGATAGGATCCAGGAGGAGAGGGCCCTCCAAGTAGCTCAAAAAATGTGTTCTCTCTCCTGAGAAATGAGAGAGATGAAACTGACTAAGTTTCTTGGGGAGGTTCGATGACACGGGAAGCGTTGTCCAAAGAGGAAGGAACGACGTGAAGTCTTCTTTGGCTTGTGTCTGTACACCGATGTGTTCTAACGGTTCCAGAAATGATGGGATCTTTCTTCCCGGAAGTCTTCTCTGCCCTGGCATAAAGGGCTGTCTGTCGTCGTCAAAATGGAGGCTCACACGAAAGGGACTGTACCCAGTATCACGGAGATGTTCTAACCGACTTTCACGCCGAGGCGGCAACAACAGCCCGTTGAAAGATGGTGGGGGTGGCGGGGCACACGTGGGTGGAGCAAGTCCATTCTGTCCTTTCAGCATCCGGTCGGGGCTATGGCAGACGGGAGACGAGACGAGACGAGACGAGATGAGACGAGACGAGACGAGACGAGACGAGACGGCGGCCCAGCCGGTTGCTCCCTGGCCAACCTCCCCCCTGCCCCTCCCCTTGCATTCCTTCACCCGCCCATCCCACGGTGTCTTGAAGAGGAGTCCGATTGTCAATAGACGTGGGCAGGAAGATTTTCTACGGTCTACCGGCAACGGGAACGGCGACGTCTGACCTCTCGTGCTTGTAACCCTGGGGGGTGGGGGTGGGGGTGGGGGGGAACGTTTTTCTCTCTGGAAAGAAAACCTCCTCTCTCTGGATCCTCGGACCCCCAGCCACTGGACTTCATTCCACTGCCACTTATTTATTTATTTATTTTTGTGGGATGCGGGCCTCTCACTGTTGTGGCCTCTCCCGTGGCGGAGCACAGGCTCCGCGGCCATGGCTCACGGGCCCGGCCGCCACGCGGCGTGTGGGATCTTCCCGGACCGGGGCACGAACCCGTGTCCCCTGCATCGGCGGGCGGATCCTCAACCACTGCGCCACCGGGGAAGCCCTCCACTGCCACTTCGTAGGGGTCATCCAAACATTCTTGTGACCGTGGCTATGTTTTCCGTGTGGGTTGAGGTCTTCCCTCACCGCAAGCCTGATGTCCTCACCGTGGCACAGAGACTGTTAAAGAAACGAAATGTGCTTGCCGCCTGGGGTCTGCCTTCCACAGGCTTCCGGGTGATCAGATCGAGGCACCCCTTTCACTGGGCAAATCCTACAATTCTTCACAGAAGCTCTTGAAAACTTTTTTGGAACCGGCACTCGTCCAGTCACGCTCAATCATCAGGCAGGGCCGGCAGAACCGATGGAAAAACTGGACTCCAAGAAGAGCAAGAATGACTTCCATGGGGTTGAGTGACCTGAGGAGGAGGAGGAGGAGGAGGAGGAGGAGGAGGAGGAGGAGGAGGAGGAGGATGTGTATGACTACTTGTGTAAAATGGGACTGACTGGGGAAGCGGGGGATACTTAGGGGGTTGGGTGGGATGAACATATACACATTACTGTACATAAAATAGGGAATCAACAAGCATCTCCTACTATAGAGCACAGGATACTCTACTCAATACTTTGTAATAACCTATGAGAGAAAAGAATCTGAAAAAGAATCTTTTCAAAATTATTTATTTATTTATTTATTCATCCATTCATTCATTTATTTATATTGCGGTATGCGGGTCTCTCACTGTTGTGGCCTCTCCCGTTGTGGAGCACAGGCTCCGGACGCACAGGCTCACGGGCCTAGCTGCTCCGCGGCATGTGGGATTTTCCCGGACCGGGGCACGAACCCGTGTCCCCTGCATCGGCAGGCGGACTCTCAACCACTGCGCCACCGGGGAAGCCGCTAAAATATATATGTGTAGATATAGATAGATAGATAGATAGATAGATAGATAGATAGATAGAGATTTATAAAAATCTCTGTCTCTCTGTCTCTCTGTCTCCGTCTCCGTGTCTCTCTCTCCCTCTCTCTCTCTCTCTCTCTCTCTCTCTCTCTCTCTCTATATATATATATATATATATATATATATATATATATATATATATATACATACATACATATATATATATATATACATATATGAGAGAGGGAGGGAGGGAGAGAGAGAGAGAACTGAATCACTGTGCCGTATACCTGAAACTAACACGACATTGTAAATGAATTATATTTCAAATATTTTTAAAAAAAATCTGGAAAAAAAAAAAAGAGAGGGAGTGGGATTAGGACTGATGGTTAAATCTTTTGTTTTCCACATACAAGGGAAACAGAAACAAACAAGGAAAACCCAAGTTTCTTTTTTTATTTTTAAAGATGGATATCCATTTGGTAACTTATACCTCTGTCAGCAGGATGGAATCACTGATCTTTTTCTCCTTACCTTCCTTAATTCAGAAACTCTCAGTGAGGCTTCTTATTTCCTTGGCGATACAGCTATTTGCATACGTTACCTGGAGGCCAAAATTATGTTTCCATGAGACAGGGATACACACTTCTGGATATGAAATTCTGGTGCTACTCGTTTCCCTTAGGGTGTTGTTCTTAACCTGAAAACGGGACTGCATCCCGAAGTTTTGTGAGTTCCCTTCAATCTCTGGCTACGACTCTCTCCATGAATGTTGGCCATTTTCTCCCACCCTTTTGGCTTGGCATCACTGAGGCCTAAAACGGCCTTTTGCCTGAAGCCCTGCAGACGGAAGCTAGAGAACTTGATGAAAACCTTAGAGAAACGGCCACAACGGCTCCTATGGAAAGAATCCTCGTGCCTGTTTCTGTGAGAGCCACTCCGAAATTTGAACCAAACACCCGACGACATCATCAGAGGTATTTCAAACTTCTAAAGTTACTTCGACCCTGACATCTAGAAATCTCCTTCACACACACACACACACACACACACACACACACACACACACACACACACACGAGTCACCAGCTCAGCTTTAATATGTTCCAAGGAACTTTCAGAGGAGGGAACTGTTGAGCTCCCAGAGTAGGCCGCCCCAAAATGTGCCTCCATGCTCTATTGATTATTTTGAATTCAAGTGACAAGAACCGGCCAGCACAAGAGGGACACACTGGCCCTCCTTTCTGTCCTCCTGCGGAGGAAGATCTCAAGTGAAGACATCTGCTTCCACACATGTCCATGATTCTCAAATGGTGTAGTGGGGTTTCCAGGGTCAGGAAAAGGAGGGGACACCTTTTGCCTGGAGAAAAGGCCTGTTTCTCACACGTCCTCCTCCCGTCACCTCCTCTCTCCCTCCTTCCCTCCCTGCAGTTTGGAGGGGGCAGCCTGAGGGTGGCGAAATTGGGGAAAGAAAAGAGAAAAAGCCATTCATTAAAGAGAAGCTCGAGGCAAAGTCAAAGGCTCCGACCTGACCGGAGAGCTTTCTGCATTTGAATCGAGCGATTGAACGAGGCCCTGCGGAATGAATCGTCCGGACCTCCCCTCCCCCGCTCCTGGCAAAGGTCAGTCCAAGGGGACTTAGGAAGGAGCTCTGGAGAAGGAACGGGGGTGGGGGTGGGGGTGGGGGCGGGACCAACAGACAATAGCCGCTGCCTGCCTGCCTGCCTGCCTGCCTGCCTGCCTGCCTGCCTGCCTGCCGGGTTGAGGCCTGAGGGCTGAGGGCCACGCCGCCTCCTGTAACACAATCCCTTCCAGGAAACTGCTGTGATGACTATGTGGCAGTGAATCATCAAATCCGAACTCTCTTGGCCTATTTCTGCAAAAGGCCCGAGTCTCAGCTATGACAGATTCTCTGGATTTCTTCGCACATGGACTGACCCGCACCCTCCCATTCTGTCAGATCCTCCTTTGTACACACACCTCCACTGGAAGGGCTCTTTGGCCTCGTCCAGAAAAAGAACAAGCAAAAACAAACACACAAACAGACTGAAATGATGTGTCGGTATTTATTGGAAAGAAACACGCTCCTCTCACATACTTGAGGGCAGGAAGCGGAAGGCAGGTTCTCGGCCGGAGGGGGACGGGAAACCTGAACCGACGTCGGTCAGCGGGCCGCCCCCCCCACCCCCCTTCTCTCCCACGTCACGTGGGCGTCCCTGCCCTGCTGTTGATATTTCACTTGGGAAACTTCTGTAGGCCGGCCGAGATGCCAGCTTGCTGTCCTGCTGCTTCATGTCCATCTATCTCTGTCAGCCATGCCCAAAAGGCACGTGAAATCATGGAGAGCAAATAGCACACCCAGAGCTCTCTCTCTCTCTCTCTCTCTCTCTCTCTCTCTCTCTCTCTCTCTCCCCCCCCCCGTGTGTGTGTGTGTGTGTGTGTGTGTGTGTGTGTGTGTGTGTGCGCGTGTGTGTGTGTTTGGATTTCCCAGGAACCTATGAGGGAGCAAAGGGAGGGCTGGGTGAAGGAATCCTGGGTGCCTGTCATCGCACACCCTGCAGAGCACCATTTATTTCCATCTCCATATCTGAAAGACACTTAGTCCTCATTTCAGCAACTTGATGGTGATTCCCCTTCTAAATACATGACAAAACCTATGAAGTACTGGACTCATTGAATCTGTAGCTGCTAACAGGGTCCAGGGAGTTTTCAATCAATGGCAGGAAAAGAAATGATCCTGAACATAAAACTGCCAAGAATTCCTATGGATGGAGTTATCGTGGACCGACCACTGGTGAGACGTGCCATGGGGGCTCGCGTTGGACAGACTGGAATGGGATAGGTAGAGCCAGTCATCCCATGTTTTACCTCGAGCTGCAGAAGCAGAGAATATCATCTAAAAGCCTACCTTCATGGTATCTCAGTGCTCAGGGCTCTTCCTTCTCAGGGATCTTGTGTTCTGTAGGGATAATTCACGTGCTGGGGCAGTAGGTTCCCAGTATCATCTTGTGAAATGGATTAAATGATGTCTTCCTTTTGAAAAGATAAAGACTATTTGGAAAAGTTATTAACAGTGAACGCGTGACGTTATCCTCTCTGATCTATAAAGTAGAGTTGACCGTTGAACCACCAACATGGAGGGTTACGGCTGCCGACCCCGACCCCACGCGCTGTGAGCGTCCATGGATAACTTCACACTCAGGGCCCTGTATCTGCGCTTCCACCTCCGGGGACTCAGCAACCGACCACAGATCCTGCAGTGCCATAGTGCACACCTATGGAAAATATCCACCTATGAGTCACACGCACACGCACACACACACACACCCACACACACACCCACACCCCCACACACCCACACACATCACCCCCACCGCCCCCCCACAGACACACACTTCACAGTGCTGTTGGGCAACGGCCCTAGCACAACCTGAGAGCCTTCGTGGTATTCGGACTCCATTACCTTTGGTGTGTGTGTGTGTGTGTGTGTGTGTGTGTGTGTGTGTGTGTGTTCGTGTGTTCTTTTACCTTTAGTTTTGAGGACAGAGGTAGGGCCGAAAAGAGGTGAGCAAAGCCTTCCCCTGGAACCTGAGGAGGTGTTTAAGGGTTCTGGTTGGCAGATCACCAGTGTGCTGAGTGCCAGGTCCTGGGGACAGAGCTTCTCGAAAGAAAGAATGTGCTTCTTTGTGTCTTGGTGACCTGCCGACCGACCGACCGACCGACCGACCCTGGTGGGATGTGGAGCCCATCCGTGGGAAGGGCCCTTCTCGCCTGGGTCTCGGGAGGATCCTGGGTGCAGAAAGCTCCGCCCTCTACCTTGTATTTTGCCCGTGGAGTGGAGTTGGACGGTGTTTCTAAAGACTCACGCCGGGATACCAGGTTCTGCCGATTCCGGGACCGAAATAGGTCCTGCTCCATCCCCTCTCTCCCTCTCCCCTCTACTGCCTTCGTTCAGGCTCGCACCTCACCGGTCTCTGTCCTGGCTGGGCCTCTGACGACCCTGCCGGCCTCTACCCTGGCCCCTGCTCCCTTGGTTTCCGTGCCGCGTAGAGAGCCATGGTCCTCAAAAGGCAACTGGTCACCTTCTCCCTTTTGTGGAGTCAGTCCTGGCATGGCTCCTCCTGGCCTGGACGTTAACATCACGTGCAACGACTGACAGACTGTGTCCTTCCTCCCGGCCTGATCTTCTACAGGCTCCCCGCCGAAAAGGGGGTAAAAGTCCGCGTGTCTTCCCAAAGTTGAAGATTGGACACGCCTGCCTGGCCGATCGATTCCTAGCTCCGCCACTTGGGAAACCTACTGGATCTTCTGTCGAGACCGCAGAGACATCTTCCTTCGCGGTGCGGTCGTCGGCAGCGGTTCTCTAAGCCGGCCCCGACCGTGTCGGAAAGATGTGTCCCTCCGCCTGTCGAGGACCCGACGAGAGTCAGATACCTTAAGCTCGGTGACTTCCCTGCTGTCTCCCTTTCTGTGGCACAAGCCCATATCCCTGGGTGAGCCCTGTCTTCGCGTGGGCGTGACTTGGCACCACGGTCCGGAGGTCGTGGTGGAAGATCGTGTGCCCACGAAGAAGAGATCCTTGCTCCCGGGGGGGGGGGGGGGGGGGGGCGGGGGACGTGGACTCTGGGCATCTAGCGTCCATCTTCTCCACGTTCTTCTGAACCCTGCTCTCCCTCTTTCCGCCCCACAGCTCGCCTGATGGTTCGTGGGGAGATGACATCCCAGCCGGCGAGAGCCAAATGATCTTCCCAACGCACGAGAAAAGGAGAGGCGCGGGCCCGGATCCGTCTTAATTTTCTATGCCTAAGAATTTCTAAGAGTTCTCATCCTCCTTTGGCATCGCCCGCGCCCCCCACCCACCCACCCCCCCCTCACCCACCCCCACTCACACACACACCCCACCCCCCCCACACACACACACACACTCCGCACCCCCGCCAGAGTATAGTTGCTTTTTCAGATTGCCTCTCTTTGCTCAGATCCAACAGAAGAGATGTTAGGTTCGGACGCTTCTCTGGGTCTTTCTTTGTTTTCTTAGGAGGGCTCCCCGTGTCGCATGAAACTCAGAAGAAATACATGCGTAAGCTTCTCTCCTTGTGAGTCTGTTATAACACGTGGAAGATCATTTAAAGATCCGGAGGAGGCAAACTAGGATTCACGCACCCAAAGTGGAGCCGGGTGGCCGGTGGGAACGGGGTTCCAGGTGCCTTCCTGTTTGGGGGAGGGGGAGATCTCCCCCTCTACCCCTCTTGAGTTCCTGTGGCTGGACTCATTCTAAAATGGGCCCGATGGGCTTCCCTGGTGGCAAAGTGGTCGAGAGTCCGCCTGCCGATGCAGGGGACACAGGTTTGTGCCCCGGTCCGGGAGGATCCCACGTGCCGTGGAGCAGCTAGGCCCGTGAGCCGTGGCCGCTGAGCCTGCGTGTCCGGAGCCTGTGCTCCGCGACGGGAGAGGCCACAAGAGTGAGAGGCCCGTGTAATGCAAAAAAATAAAAATAAAAATAAAGTAACATGGGCCCAAGGCGCGGAGAGACGAAGGTGTGTGGGGGGAGCGGGGTGACCTTTCCTTTCATTCGAGGGCTGAGAAGTGGCTGAAGCGGGCGGCGTCTCTCCTGCTCAGACCGAGGAACGAACGGTACATGGGTGAGACAGACAGGGAACCGGACCGAGAGACTTAGGTTTTGGGGTGTGCCGTGAGCGAACGAGCGAGCGAAGGAAGAAGCTAAACAGAGCTCGGGTTTGCGGTGGTCCGCAGTGTTTGTCTCCGAAGGTTTCTCGGGCCCGAATGCCCTAATTTGCCGATCGCGGCGGCGGCCTCCTACCTCCGGAGGCAGGGAGTGCACCTTTCAGCCGAGAGATGGATGTCTCGCTTTCAGGGAGACACAGAGGAGAATCCCAGTGTCCCTCGGACAAACGTGGCTGCTTCTGGAGTCCCCCTTCGCTCAAAATCGTCAATGTGCCACGGAGGCCCGTTTTGGGGTGGCCGATCCTGGGCCCAACACCCTTCTCACGGAGAACAGGAATGGTCAGAATGGACGGTATCAAAGTCCAGGGCGCCACCAGCCTGTTTCAAAGACCTATCTGCCAGCAGCAGCTGTTAGCTGTAACCTCGTACTTTCCGAGTCCCCTCCACATACCCCCCCCCCGCCCCACCGCCGCCGCCGCCCCCGCCGCCACTTTGCCATCTTGGCCAATCCCAACGGATCCTCGCTTCACGAGCACCCTTACTGCTTGCCAGCTTCAGGGTGAACAGATCAGGTCGGCCGGCGGGGTGGTGGTGGTGGTGGTGGTGGTGGTGGTGGTGGATCACGGTGGATGAATAGGAGGAGCGGAGAGGACGTGTAAGGCAGGGAATCTCTCCAAAGGTGGGCTCTTGGTGGGACGGAAACAAACGTTTTCTGTTTTCTTTTCTTTTCTTTTCTTTTTTTCTTTTTTTTTTTTTTTTTTTTGTGGTACGCGGGCCTCTCACTGTCGTGGCCTCTCCCGTTGCGGAGCACAGGCTCCGGATGCGCAGGCTCAGTGGCCGTGGCTCATGGGCCTAGCCGCTCCGCGACATGTGGGGTCTTCCCGGACCGGGGCACGAACCCGTGGCCCCTGCATTGGCAGGCGGATTCTCAACCACTGCACCACCGGGGAAGCCCGGAAACAAACGTTTTGAATAGGGCACTGCCTGAGATTGGGTGAATCGGAGGGACCTCTACGGGGCCCCCCCCACCCCCTCCCCACCATGAAAGGGCCCCACACAAGCCTGCCCTTTTTACCCCAGTTGAAAACCCTCTCTAAAACCAGAAGGCCAAAAGAAGAATGACCGTGAGAGATCTGACCGGCCATCGCTTGGGACAACAGTGAGGCCAGTGAACCCAGTGAAAAGTGGACAGAGGGGCCTAGGTCCCTTGGCTCGACCCCTTCGCTGAGAAGCCAAAGCCTTTTACACGGGGATGAGCTTTTGCACACTTAGGTTTCTTCGGCCGGTGCAACGTTCACGAAACACGCCAAAGGAAGATGATCGAACGATGGACGTGTTTGTTGTCTGCCTGAGCCCACACGATACGAAATAGAAACTGGGGGAGGGTGTGTGTGCTGATGTTCGGGGTCTGGTGGGAGAAATCCTGGAGGGTTTTTGCCCTTAGGGTGCCTTGGTCTGGGGTTGACTTGTGTGCACTGAGAAAGAGGGCCGTTATTGAAGGCGCTGTGCAGATTTTGGACACCCTGATCCATGGAACCCTGAAGTTTGGGAACCTAGAAATCTTTTGGTCTGCATTTGAGTTGGAAATCATCTCCTCGACAGAAAGAAGTACATAGAAGGAGGAGGAGGAGGAGGAAGAGGGGGAGGGGGAGGGGGAGGGGGAGGGGAAATGGAATTGCATGAGCAGATCAGCCCTGGGGGCCTGAGTCTCAGACACACACAGACACACACACAGACACACAGACACAGACACAGACACACACACACACACGCGCACACACACGCGCGCGCGCACACACACACACACACACACACACGAGGCTCGCGGGAGTAAAAGAAGATGAACTTTTCCTCTGTGGACACCCACCCACGACTATACCTAGTTGTCCCAAGACGAGAAGCTCAGCTGTACATTGAACCCTTATCTGTTCCTGTGCTTTCTTGCCGAACATTCTCATGCGCTTCTTTCCCCTCGTGGAAGCACTTGGTATTCCCCACAGGTAGCCACCGTGGAACCAGCTGCTGATGATCCAAGAATTTGGAGGATTTCTGGAAATGATCAGTGATCCCGAGACAAACTCTCCCTTTCGTGATCCAAGCAACTCGGGGGGTGGGGGGGGTGGGGCTGCCTCTCACCCCCACCCCACCCACCGCCTTCTCCCTTGTGTACAAGCTATCTCTTTTAATTAAAAAAAAAAAAAAAAAAAAAAAAAAAAAAAAAAAAAAAAAGTTTTGCCGTGCTAGCCTTAGAAGCCTTGTGGAAACGACCTTCATTTTTCTGGTACTGCTGTGCCAGAATCTGGAAAGGGCCTGGTAACAGGTACTGTATGTCTGTAGCTCCCTTCTAGAGCTGGCCTGTTTCTGCGTAGGGATCCGAGTGCCGCAATGAACTTGTGAGAGAGCTCTCTTGAATGGCTTAGAAGGGAGCACTCCGGAATTCAGTCCACTAGAAAGGGAAGGGACCCAAAGGTTTTAGGCAAGTTCAGGTGGTGATCTAGGCTGAACCCTTCAGCCGAGAATAGCCAAGGTCAAGGTATGGGTTTTATGAAACTAGGCATGTCTTTAGCGTGATCAGCGTTCGAGGTCATCCTTTCCTTCTATCTACGTCGACCCCAAATCCAGTAAGTTCACGGGAGTGAACCAGATTCGTCGGCAAGAAAAAGAACTTGGGGATGATGGCTGACATCATCGTCTGAAGTCTCAGGAAGTGTTCACGGGCCATCTCGTCGTCATGGGATCTCGAACAAGTGATGTCGATAGCTCTAGGTGCAGGAACTCCTTAAGAAGCGTTATGTTTTGTGGTATGTCTACTTAAAAACAGTCTCGCCCAGACCTTTTGGGTCACTTTAGAAACTTCAGAGTTGGCATAAGTGGAATGATGGGGAATTCGTGGAATGTCTGGATCCTTTCCAAAGATAACCTATGGAAACGTTCGTTCATGGCTCGACAAGTCTCAGTGGACCTACTTCTGTCTCCTTATTACAGAAAGACTAAAGATGTTTCGATGTATGAGTCCACACCTCTGGCATCACTCTGGGGAAAAGAAAACATTTTTAAAAAGTGACACTGTGTGAAAATGTATGCTGGTGAAATGGAATCATCCCTTTGCCAGTCCAGAATCACTGGTGTCACAGACGCCGTTCACCCTGGCTTCCTAGTTCCTGTTCATGACCGATTCAGGTTTCTGAGGGTTCCGAATTCTGATTGTCCTTTTCTTGTTTTCTTCTCCATTCGTGTCTCAAAGAACTTTACGTTCCAAAAATATTTTTTAACCTACCAAATCATAGATTGTCCGTTTGTCACAAAAACTTTTAGGTTGAGAGATCTTTTCTTTCTTCCTTCCTTCCTTTCTTCCTTCCTTCCTTCCTTCCTTCCTTCCTTCCTTCCTTCCTTCCTTCCTTCCTTCCTTCCTTCCTTCCTTCGTCCCTCCCTCCCTCCCTCCCTCTCCTCTCCTCTCCTCTTGTCTCCTCTCCTCTCCTCTCCTTCCTCTCTCTCTCTCTCTCTCTCTCTCTTCTTTCTTTCTTTCTTTCTTTCTTTCTTTCTTTCTTTCTTTCTTTCTTTCTTTCTTTCTTTCTTTCTTTCTTTCTTTCTTTCTTTCTTTCTTTCTTTCTTTCTTTCTTTCTTTCTTTTCTTTCTTTCTTTCTATCCCCCAAGTCTGTGCGTTGTGTTTCTTTCACTTTGTTCTGTTCCTAGGTACTAGGGATTTCTTTTAAATTCCATTAGCTTAAATAAGGGGCTTTGCATTTTTTGGCGAAAGCACCAGAAATGTATTTTCTCATTGAGTGTCGGAATGTTGTTTGCCGTGGATGAGGCAGGCTCTCCTTCTGCCAGATGACTGACGATTGGATGGAGGACAAGAGTACACGTGAGTAGGATCACGAACACTTACTGACGTTTCAGAGGACCTTAAATGAAAAACAGAGAAGCCTAGCCTCCCCCCTCCCCGCCCTGTAAAATTCGTCTGAAGTGGAGAGAAGACCTTGTTAAAAAATCATTTTGCTTTTCGTTCGATCCACATGGTGCGTGGATTTCCTAGCAGAAACTTAAGCGAGGTGTGTGTTCATCATTCAGCAGAATTCTAATTCTCTAGTTCTAAGGAAAACTACTCCAACGCTTGAGGAAGTCACCTTCCCGTGCAATCCTTAGGGAAAGCTCCCACCAAATTTAAGGATAGGAAATTTGGTTTGTAAACAAACGAGAGTCTTCATTTGGCGACCTTTGGTAGAAGTGGGGTGGGGGGGTTGTCTCACTTTCCATGGTTCCACTGTGCACACATTTCAATGACTAGGTGAAATCGCACCAAGAGCCTAACTACGTGTTTCAAATGTCAGTTTCCGCGATGGATGAACGGTAGCTGCGTCAAGTTCAAAGTCTGCTGCTTCCCGTTCGGTCTGCAGTGACTCCACCGATAACAAACGTGCGTGCCCCGTGTCCGGGGACCGATCCTCTTTCAGAGCCTCTCGGTGATTGCCTGGCGTGTATGTGTCTGTTTCCCAGGTCACACGCAGTGTGTCGTTGTGTTGCCCCCCGCCCCGGTCTGGTCTCCCCCGTCCATGGAAAATAAAAAGAAAGAATTGCCCGGGAACGACGAAAGTGCGGCTAAGAAACCCAAAATGATGACGCTGGGAGTCATCACTTGGATGGGGTTAGGAGACACCTGGGCATGCCTAGGACAACGCTGCCACCGTGTGAGAGACCAGCGCAAGGAGAGCTGAAGAAAACAAAGAAAAAAAAGGAGGAGGAGGAAGGGGAGGAGGAGGAGGAGGAGGAGGAGGAGGAGGAGGAGGAGGAGGAGGAGGAAGAGGGTGGGGGGCGGGCGGGGGTGCGGGTGGGGGGAGGACAGGCTGAAGATGTCTCCAGGCGATGACGTTGGTGAAACCGTTCCCATTCAGAAAAGCACTTCCAGAGAAGAGAGTTCAGGACCCAGAGGGCACAAAGGGTTATCGTGTTGGAGGCTGATCTTCAGTTAGGGGAATAACAAGCAAACACACAAAACCTAGGACTGCTTATCCAGATGTAGAAAAGATACCACGCCAAGAAGGCAGGCAGGAGAGCAATGTTGAAGATTGCTGTTCCTAGGACCTTCCAAAATGAATCGGAGGCTTTCATGGCATGCTTTCTGTGACGGTCCACCACTCAATAAATCGTACTTTGGCTCTCTTTTTATTTCTCTACCTTTTAAATGGTGAGCGAGTAAGAGAGTTTTAAAATGTTTTGATAGGATTTTTTTTTTTTTTTTTTTTTTTTTTTTTTTGTGGTACGCGGGCCTCTCACTGTTGTGGCCTCTCCCATTGCGGAGCACAGGCTCCGGACGCGCAGGCCCAGCGGCCATGGCTCACGGGCCCAGCCGCTCCGCGGCATGTGGGATCTTCCCGGACCAGGGCACGAACCCGTGTCCCCTGCATCGGCAGGCGGACTCTCAACCACTGCGCCACCAGGGAAGCCCCCTGATAGGATTTTTGAATGTCGTGGGAGAACGGTATTTTCCCCCCGTGGATGAACAAGATTGCTTTTTCGAGCTTCACCTTTCACGGTCATTTTAGGGTCCTGAACTGCCCTGCCAAGTGAGCCCTGTGTGTCGCTGTGTCCCTTCAGAAGGGTTGGTGCTTGATGACATCATGATATCGAAATCTTGATGGTTGACTTACAGGACCACTGTTGGGAGTTTGTTTGTCGTCTTAATCTTCCTTACCTACTGCACTCACGTGACTGTCCACTCTTTGTCTCACTTCTCTCTCCGCACCCCCACCCCCCACCCCCCACCCCCCACCCGGTCCTTCTCTCATAGATATAGACGTACGGGCACAGAGAGCGCTAACAGTGCGTCCGTACCTATCTCTCCATCGTTACAGGTGTTGGTACAGATAGACATGTACGTGTCGTCTTTACCCCCTCCGTGGGCACTTAGTGGAGTTGCTGGGTCGCATGGTAGTTTTCTGTGCAGTGTTTTGAGGGACTTCCTTTCTGTTTTCCATACTGCTGTCTTTTGTCGGAGAGCCGTTCTCTCACCCGCCGGGTGACATCTCTGAGTCCTCCCTCCGGCGTGCCACGGTGGTGGTGGTCTCTCTCAGCTTGAAAAATACGTGTTGGATCGGGAGGAAGGAGGCACTTTTTCTGCTTGTACGAACTTGCTGTCGCAACTCCAGATCCTGTGCCTGTCCGAATATCTTCGTCCAGAGAGATGCGTGTGTGCGCTTTTTTCGTTGCCCCGTTGAATTCTTTCACTAAAAGAGGTTTTCTGTTTTATTTCTGTTTGTTTTGTTGTTGTGTTTTGTTTGTTTGGTTTTTACTAAGAAAGTTGTGTTCTTTCTTTCTTTCTTTTTTCTTTTTTTCTTTTTTTCTCTTCTTCTTTTTTTTCTCTAATGAAAATGTTCTGTTCTGGCCTCCTGCCCACTTTTCTCACTGGGTCGCTTGTTTTCTGGAGGCTGAATTGTGTGAGGTCTTGGTCTGTTTTGGATAGGCTCCCCTGACGGGATGTGCTTGGGCTTGTCCTAGGCCTTTATACGTCCACGTCCACGTATACGTATGCCACAAGCGTACGTAATGTGTGTACGTATGCGATACGTGCACGCTTTTCTCTTTGTTTTAAAGGCCAGAGAAGTTCTACAGCTTGACTTCTTGGTTGGTATGGTTTGGTGTGGTCCTGGTGGGACTACGGTTCGCTGTCAGTACTCACCGCACTCCACACACACACGCACGCACGCACACGCACACACACGCTCACACACACTCGCACTCAGAGTGTTGCCTTGTGTCGACGTACCGGAACTCAGTTTCTTTAGTGGATGGCTATTGACTCCACCCTCGCCCCCTCCCCACCAGCCGCCCGCATTCCCCCAACCCCCGCCTCACCCGCCCCCACCCCCCCCACCCCCGCCCGGCCCGTGATGGATCGTGGTCAGTCCGTTATGAAATCCATGTTCTCGTGACCGCAAGTGCATTTTCCCCACCCTCGCAGCACCCATGTGTTGTCTTTGGACGAATTCCTGCGTTGTTCCCTGAGCGCTTGCCTGGTTTCGGTTTGCCAGTCCCCGACTTCCGTCCCTCTCTCTCTCCCTCCCTCCCTCCCTCCGTCCGTCCCTCCGTCCTTACATCCGTCCCTCCGTCCCTCCGTCCCTCCATCCGTCCCTCCCTCCTTCCCTCCCTCCCTCCCTCCCTCCCTCCCTCCCTCCCTCCCTCCCTCCCTCCCTCCCCCCCGTCCGGGCAGCCGGGGATCTTGCTCGTGCCCCTCTGGGCAACCCGTGCCGGGCGCCCCGGGCCCCGCCGGCGTCTCCGCGGGATTTCCCCCCCGCCCAGGAATCGCGTTGGGGAGCGCGTCTCCTCCGAGACAGCCTCCCGGCGACATCTCCCCGGCTTCCCCCGCCCCCCACCCCCCCACCCCCGTCTGCTGCCCGGGTCGCACCGTGTCGTGTCGTGCCGACCGGGGAGCTAGCTCCGAGATGGACGACACGGGGCCGCCGCGCCAGACGCCCGCCGCCTCGTCCCGGGCTGAGCTCGGGCGTTTGGGCGGCCCGGCGCTGCCGCCGCGTCCTCGGTGGCCGGCCGGCGACAGGGATCCGGCCCGGGGACGTTGGAGCCGGTTGTCGGGAGCCACCTGGCGGCCGCTTTTATATTGTCCCTTGTCTCTGGAGCTTCGGCGACCTTCGTGAGGGCTGTGAGTCGGCCGCCGGGCCCGAGGCAGAGTTCCGGCAGCCAGGCGACGCTGGTGGCCACTGTCCCGGTGGCGCCCAGGCGTGGGCGCCTCCTGCTGTCGCTTGAGATTGGGCGTGCAGGTCTATGAGGGTGTGACCGTCGCCGCGCTCTCGAGCCGCTCTGGGGGACCGCCTGGCCCGGTCGACCAGCATCCGTCCGCTCCCCTCCGGCCGCGGGGACCGACCCGGCCACCCGACACGACCTGGGCCGGGCCGCCGCGGTGGGAAGGGAGAGGGTCTTCCGCGCCCTCCGGAGCGCCTGCGGATGGGCGGTCGGTCGGGCTTTCTCCTGGCTCACCCTTTGGAGCGTTCATTCCCCGACCCCCCCCACCCTCCCTTCCTCTCTTCCGCGGTCCCCACAGCGCCCCGCTCCGGAAGGTGGGGGACCGGCCCGGGCCCGTGCGTTTAGGTTAGGCCGGTGGCGGGCGCGACGGGCTCGGTGGCGGGCGCGCGTGGGGCCCCTCCCGGTGGTCGGATTCTTTCTCACCGATGTTTGGCCGAGTCGGACTCGGGAGGTGGGGACCGGCCTGGGCCGCGAGGGGTGACCCGGAGAGACCGGCCCGGGCCCGGGCCCGGGTGCGGTCCCTCCCTCGTGGGCTCTGGTCGCCTGGGAGGCGCCTCCCGGGGCAAAATGTTTCCAAGTGCCCCTGGGTCCGTGGACGTGGACGGACCGGGCCTTGCTCGCGCGGGTGGCCGGGGAGGGCGCACCCGGCCCTTCAGCGTGCCCACGGGGGGTCCTGGTCGGCGGACTTTGAGTTTTTTCTCACCCTCCCTCCCCCGCCCCCTCTCCTCCACCCGCCGCGAGTCCCGGCCGGGGTGGGGGTGGGGACCGGCCCGCCCGAGCCGTCCTGGGTGGCCCGGATAGGGCGGCCCGGGCCCGGGCGCGGTCCCCCGTGGGGCCCGCTCGTCGGAGACGGCCGAGTGAGATATTTCTTTTCCTTTCACCAAGTCTTGGCCCGGAGACTCGGAGGGACCGGTACCTGCCCGTGCGGGTGAACCGGGGAGGGCGACCCGGCTCGCGGCCCTCTCCCACGTTTGCCCGCCCCGCTTGGCCCGCCCCCCCCCTCCCCCCCACCCCCCCCCCCCCACTCCCCCCAAGCTCCTCGGGTCGACCAGATGGCCCCGAGAGCTCCGGGGCTGGTGTGGATGGGGAAGTGTTGGGGACAGGCGGCCGGACCGAGGTCCCGGGGACCCCCCCTGCGACGCGTGCGTGGGCCCCGCTGCCGGGCGCCGTGATTTTTTTCGCCCGAAATGGGCCTTTTTTGCCACCAGATAGGTGCTGACACGGTCTTCTCTGGCGTCTGTCGCTGAGGACTTTGGGAGTCTGGACGCGCGCAGGGTTCTGGGCTTTGGATCGCCGTCTGGTGGCCGAGCCGACCCTCGCCACTTGAGTCGCCCGCCTGGGCCTGCGCGCCGGCTCTCGTGTGTGCGTCCGGCTGACCCGACCCGCGGTGCCGCCTCCGGTCTCTGGCTCACCCGAGGGCGGCGGGGCGGCGGGGCGTTGGGTCTTCTACCCCGTGTGACTCCCCTCCCCGCCGCAGGCACCCGGTGGTGGCTGAGACGACGACCCCACCCCGCAGGCTCCGTGCCACGTGTCAGGCGTTCTCCTCACTCGCGGGGTCGTCGGCCACTTTTGCCTGAGAGGAGAAAAAAAAAAAAAAAAGAGGGGGTTTGGGGTGCCGCCGGTGAGGCCGAAGCAGGCTCCTCTGGTGATGGTCCTCGCTGTGCGTGCCCCTCCCCTTCGGGGCCTGGTGGTCCCTGGCTCTCTGGCGTGACTGATCGATGTGGTGATGTCGCGCTCTCCTGGGCCGGGCCTTAAGGTCGCGCCAGACGAGGGACGGACGTTCTTGGCGAACGGGACCGCTCTTCTCGTTCTGTCCGCGGGCCTCCCCGCCTCTCTCCTCACGCTCTCCCGGCCTGTCGAGGGGTGTGGGGAAGGGCAGGGGTGGTGGTCCCCGGCCCTGACCTTCGGCCTCCCGCCCCCTGCCTCACGGCGTGGGTGGCGGGGCCGTGGTCCTCGGACGCAGCAGACGCTCTCGCTTCGCCTCCTCGGCGTGTTGCCCCCGTGGGCGGTCCTCCCCGCGTTGGTGGGGGGGTGCCGTCCCGCCGCTGCGCCGCGCGCCCCTGCCGGTGCGTGAGCGTGCCTCGTTCGATCCTCTGTGGTGCCCCTGGAGCGCTCCAGGTCGTCCCTCAGGTGCCCGAGGCCGAGCGGTGGTGTCGTTCCCTTCTCCCAGCGTGCTCCTCGGGGTCCCCGCCGCCGCGGTGGTGCGTCCCGTGAGTGGCTCTCTTGGGGGGGTCGAGACGGTAAGGGAGGCGTGCCTCTGTTTTCCCTCCCTCGGTTGGGGGAAACAGGGGCCGCCTCGTCGCGGTCGTCCTCCCACGGTGTTGCTGTGGCACGGGGGGACTGACTCGGGCCAGGCGAGCGTCCGCGTGTGCCCACCCTCCCCCCCCACGTGTGTGTGTGTTTGTGGCGGTCGGGGGGGAGGGGGTCGCACGCGGGCGTGGGTGGCGAGCGCGTTGGGCCGGGGCCTGTGAGAGAAGGGGGTCTTTCCGCCCCTCTCGGGCGTGCTCCCTCCT
>NW_026711767.1:40000-41670 GCF_026419965.1 Kogia breviceps
CGGTTGTTCCCCCGCGCCGGTCGTCCGTCCTCCGCTCCGGGCCCTCCGCCCCCTCGCCGGGCGCCTCTGCCTGTCCTCCGAGCCCGGGGCCTCTCCTCCGTCGTCCGTCCGTCTGTCCGTCCGTCCGGCTCTTGTCTCTCGCTCTCTCCCTTTCCCGCCCTCCCCCCCCGCGTGCCCGCCCTGCCCGCTCGCCCCCCCCCCCGCGCCTCCCGTTGAAGCCTCCCTGAACGCCCGCGGTGGCGAGCAGGGGGCCCGGGAGGCGGGTGCAGGGGTCAGGGGGCCCCGGGGGCGGGGGGGTTCGGGGTTCGGGAGAGGAGCGGAGAGGAGAGGGCCGCGTCCGGGCGCGAGCGAGCGAGCGAGCGGGGAGGTCTCCGAGGCCCGGTTTCGGGGACACGGTGGGGACGTCGTCGGGCGGTGGGCGTGGTGGTGTCCCGTGTGGCGGTTGGGCCCGTCGCCCGGCCGGGGCGCCCCCGAGTCACGGGCCGGTAGCGCCGGGGCCCGCGTGCTGCGGGCGGCCGCGGGCGGAGAGCGTGTCGGTCGGCGTCGGGGGTGGCGGCGAGCGTGGGGCGCTCCGCCTGCCCCTCCCCGGCCTCGCCCGCCTCCCCCCTCTCCAGGTACCTAGCGCGTCCCGGCGCGGAGGTTTAAAGACCCATGGGGGGGTCGCCCGTCCGCCTTGGGGTCGGGGCGGTCGGGCCCGCGGGGAGTCGGGAGGCCCCTCCCTTCTCCCCCAGACCCCGCTTCCTCCGCCCCCGCCCCCGCGGGGCCGGGGCGCCGCGCGCCGCGCCACGCCGGCCCTCCCCGCCGCCGCGGCCGTCGGGAGGGGGCTACCCGGCGGCCGTGGTGCGGGGCCGGGTCCCGTGTGCCCGCGCGCGTGCGCGCCCCGCGTCCCTGACGGGGGGGGGTGTGTGTGTGCGCAGGTGGGAACCCCCCGGGCGCCTGTGGGGTGTCCGAGCCCGCCCCGTCTTGCGGGTCGGTGCCGGGCGCCCCGTCGTGAAACCTTCCGGCCCCGCTCCGGTCTGCTGTTTTCTGTCTCGTCTGACTTGGCCGGCCAGAGGCAACCCTCCCTCCGTGGGGGAAATGTGCCGTGCCACCGGCGGGGGACCCCGCCGAAACCCAGAGAAACCAAACTCGTACGACTCTTAGCGGTGGATCACTCGGCTCGTGCGTCGATGAAGAACGCAGCTAGCTGCGAGAATTAATGTGAATTGCAGGACACATTGATCATCGACACTTCGAACGCACTTGCGGCCCCGGGTTCCTCCCGGGGCTACGCCTGTCTGAGCGTCGCTTGACGATCAATCGCCCCCCCGGGGTGCGCGCGCGCGCGCGCGCCTTCCCGGGGTGGCGCGGCTGGGGGTTTCCTCGCAGGGCCCCGTGTCCGGGGCCCTCTGTCCCCCTAAGTGCAGACGCGGTGCCCCTCGTGCCGAGGCCACGGGGGCCCCGCTGCCCGCGAGAAGGGAAGAGAGCGAGAGAGAGCTCGCGACGAGGCCCTGGCCGTGGCCTCCGCGGTCGGTCCCCTTCGGGAAGCGCCCTCGCGCCGCAAGCGGTCCCTGGGCGTACCCCCGGGGCTGTGTGCCGGTGGGCGGGGACGGTCCCGCGCCCTCGCGGCCGGGGCCCGTGGTGCTGGTGGTGTTGGGGCCGCGTCCGCTCCGCCGTCGTTCGCCGCCCGC
>NW_026711768.1:0-41358 GCF_026419965.1 Kogia breviceps
TGGAGGCAGAAGCAGTAAAGGGTAGTTTTATGGGAATAACATCACAGATTTTCTGTAGAATACACAGATTTTGACTGGTTAGCAAGTCAAGGAGGCATGCTTTTGTTCTGAAGATATAAACCCTCTTCTAAATTGAGCTCTTATTGGAAGTTAGACATTTTCTCTTGCTGTTGTATTGTTTTGTATTTGCATGATTATTCTGCTTCCATCTCCCTTGTTAAACCGTTGATTTGGGGAAGAGTGCCATTACTGAAAGGAGGTAACAGAATTTTTCTCAAAAACAGAAGGAAATGGTTCTCACCTAACTATTAAGAAATAATCTCTATACTGGTGTACTGACAGAATTATGATTCAGGGATAATAATCCTATGTTGTAACAAGGGAAATTTAAAAAGATTAAGGGAAAAGATAATATTTTACCACTTGCCATCCTTTCCCACTCTCTGAAATGACTAGTATAATGTGGAGAATTCTCATTTCATCTGTAAGGAATGCATGAATTAGGATATGGGGGTTAACAGATAAGTACTGATACATATGAAAGACATAATCAAAAAACACCTAAGGAATACAGAGAGAGGTCTACTCAACACTCTGTAATAACCTACACGGGAAAGGATCCAAAGATGAATAGATTGATACATACATATGATGAACCAGATGCAGTACACCTAGAACACACACCACATTTTTATCCAATTGGCTGTGATACTAGATAACAATTAAATTTTAAAAAACACACAAGAAGTAAGGAGATATAAGCTCTTGGGGGTTTGCCCTGACACACTGCACTCTCATTTGCAGCCTACTAACACAATTTCCAGGAAGCCTCTGTTGCAGGAAAACCCAGAGTTGGAAATGGAGAAATGCTGCCGCCTTGTGGCCGTTTCCCGCAAGAGCGGCTTCAAACGCATAGCTATGGGTCACTTAACATTCACAAGGACTCAGGCCTCTAAAAGACACCTGCCCTCAAAAAAAAAAAAAATGTCCTGAGCTCGGCCGTGGCCAAAAAAATTCAAAGCAGGCAAATGTGTCAAAGAGATAGTATGATAGAGGTAAGTTTTACTCACTCTTTATCAAAAAAAGGAAAATGGAGAAAAGCTCAACCTCAGGAATGATCAGACTCCTCTAAGCTACAAAAAGCTTTCAGCTCACCCAAGTTAACTACCGTCAGCCAAAAGACTACAAACAATAAATGCTGAAGGGGTTTTAGAGAACTCTGTTCCCTCTGTCTGCGGAGGACATGTCTAGTTGTAACAGCCAATAATGAGAACAGAAAGGAGCTGCGTTTTCAATTAAAAATTGAGCCACCCTTCCATCCAGAACACCCACAGCCGAGCCTCTCACCTGAGAAGACGGGCTGCAAGAGCTGCACTCCACGAGTTTTCACAGTAGCCAAGACACCGAAGCAACCCAAATGTCCATCAACAGATGAATGGATAAGAAGAGCTGGTCCGTGGACACAGTGGACTATTAGCCATGGAAAACAAGGAAACACTGCTCTTTGAGGCACCCGAGATGAGCCTAGAGATCATCACAGAACATGAGTTAAGTCGGAAAGCAAAAGGCATACCGTATGACATCACCTATAGGCGTTATCTAACAGCTGACACAAATGAACATATTTCCACAAAGAAAGACACTCACACACTTAGAAAACAAACTAAGCTTAAGTAAAATGAAAGGTGGGGGGAATGGATAACTTAAGATTAGTGTCACCATATGTGTACAAATACGTATTAAATATATATATCAAACAGACCGACCATATAGCAAGGGAGGTCACCAGAACACTCTGCAATAATTTACATGGGAAGAGGATCTGTACAAGAATATATATATATATATATATATATATATATACATATAAAACGTACAAATGAACCAGATTCTGTACATATAGGACCAACAGTATTCTAATCATTACCCCGATTTAAACAAATTAAAAGAGCGAACAAGAAGTAATGTGACATACACTTCTGGGGTTTTTTCCTGGCACATTCCATTCTAATTGACAACCTGGGAACAGGACTTCCAGAAGGCTCTGCTGCCCTAGTAACCAGATGTGGGAATGTAGCAATGCTGACGCCTTGTGGCCGTTTCCCACAGCAGCAGCTTTAAAGTCAGTGCTAATGGTCACTCAATATTCACACCCATTGCAGGCTTGTAAATGACACCTGCCCTCCAAAACAAAATCCTGGGGTCGAAAATCGACCAAAAAAGTCGAAAGAGGGCAACCTTCCAAGAAGACAATTTCGAGAGGTTTATTGTACTCACGGTTTTTTTTTTTCTGTTTTTGTTTAACAGAATAAAAAAAGGCGTGGAAAAATGCTGAACCTTAGGAATTATTAGACACGAAAATACACGTTACAAAAACCTATCATGTCAGCCGACTCAGCATGGCCAGCAGCAAAACTTCTGCAAACAAGAAATGCTGACGGGGTGGTGAAGAAATACGTACCCTCGGTTCTAAGTGGGACGTGGTAAGAGCCCCTAAGGAAAACACAGTGGAGTTGCCTGGAAAGGGTCAACATTGAGCGACCGTTCAATCAAGCATAGCCACTGCTGGGTCTATCACCTGAGAGGATGAGAATCAAAAAGACACGGGCTGGCAATCCTGCAATCCAGCAATGTTTACCATAGCCAACACTTGGAAGCAATGAAAATGCCCAGCCACAGAGGAATGCAGAAAGGAGCAGTGGTCCATGGACACAATGGAAGAGTACTCCAGTGAAAAGTAGAAATTCCATTTTAAAAACAGATATAAGTAAGGAGACATCAGCTTTGGGGGGTTTCTCCAGACACATCCCACCGTCATTGATAACCGAGGAACACCACTGGCAGGAAGGTCTGTTTCACTAGTTACCAGAGTGGGAAACGCAGAAATGCTGCAGCCCTCTGGCCGTTACCTGCAACGGCAGCTTGAAAACCCGTGCTAATGGTCACTTCGTGTGCACAAGTCCTGGAGGGCTGTCAATGAAACCTGCCCTCAAAATGTCTTGAGGGAGGTAGTGGCCAAAATATTTCAAAAGGCGGCACATACTTCAAGAAAAGAATGTGATGAGGTAAGCTACACACACAGTTTGAAGAAAAAAAGGACATCCCTGAAAGCTCAATTTCAAGGCTTTATGAGACGCATGCAAATCCAACCACAGAGGTATCGGCTCACACCAGTCAGAAGAACCATCAGCAACAAGACTACCAACAATTCATGCTGAAGGGGTTGTGGAGAAGTGCATACCCTCTAGGTTAAGTGGGACTTTGCCGCCAGCCGCGGCGGGTCCTCAAAGTGTAGCAACAACCGACGAGAGGGGGTAGGGAACTGAACGCACCAAGGTATGGGATCAGAAGGGCACAAGCAACTGACGCTTGCAAGGCAAGTTTAATAACAAAGCCTAGCCGTATATATACCCCTAAAGCAGGGACTTTGCTTCGTCACGCCTTATCGGCATCAGCTGGTTGGTTGGCTTCTCGGCTTAGTCACACCTTATCAGCATCAGCTGGTTGGTTGGCTGCTCGGCTTCTCCCTCAAAGGCACCAATTTCCCCTCCAGGGTTGCTTTTCCTAGCTTTAGGGAACAACCAGGGACTCCCAGTAACTGAGCAGGTCCCTGGAGCGATTTGGCCAAAGGCCATCTCCTTTTGTATGTTCATACCATAAAGTCCAGGATGCATACCAAGGAGAGTACAGTCGGGCCCTGAGGCTTAGGAGGGTCTTAGTGGCGCCTTCCTCAGAGGGCAATGCTCGCCACAGGACTTCACCTGGTAAGAGGCACTAATGGGAACAGAATGGAGGTGCCTTTACAAGGTAAACACTGAGTTACGATATGATCCAGCAGGCCCACTCGTGGGCCTATAACCTAAGAAAGAAGACAGAAGTGGAAAGACACAGGCAGGCAAATCTGCATTGCAGGAGTATTACAATAGCCAGGACATGGAAGCAAGCAGAAAGTCCATCAACAGATGAGTGGACAAAGAAGAACAGGGACCTGAACAGATGGAATATTAGCCAAGGAACAAAAGGAAACAATGCCATCAACAGCACCATCGGTGAGGCTAGAGTTCATCACGCACCTTGCAGTAAGTCACAGAGCGAAAGATACATAGCCTACGATATCACTTATAGGTGTTCCCTAAAAATTGATATCACTGAAGATATTTCCACAGAGAAAGGCAATCACAGATGCAATAAACAGATTTATGGTTCACCCATGGACAGGTGTGAGAATTGTGTACATTAGGAAATTGGGTTTAAGAGAGAGATACAAACACAGGTGAAATACAAAATCACCAAAGGCCTACGGAATACCAAGAGAAGAGTACTCAACATTGTGTCATAAGCTACATGGGAAAAGGATCCAAAGAAGACTAGATACATGTTTATGTGTAAAAGAGCCACATCTTTCACACCCACAACAAGCAAAACATTGTAATCAAACTTGCTGTGAGAAACAATAAACATTGAATTAAAAAACGAACAAGTCAGTCGTGAGGCACAAACATAAGGGGCTTTTTCCTGGCACAGTCCATTCTAATTGACAACCTAGAATACGACTTCCACGGAGGCTCTGTTGCCCGAGTAACCAGGTTTGGTAAAGGAGACCTGCTGCCGCCTTGTGGCCGTTTCTCAAAACAGCAGCTTTAAACCCAGTGCTAATGGTCACTTGATATTCAAAATCATTGCAGGCCTATAAATGACACCTGCCCTCAAAAACGATTCTTGGGTCGTCCATCGAGGAAAACAACTCAAAAGACGTGCACATTTCAAAACGACAATTTCAAGAGGCATATTTTGTGCACATTTTGTCTTCTCTTTCTTTCTTTCTCTTGTGATAAATAAAAGGGCATGGAAAAATGCTCAACATCAGGAATTAATAAAGCCATGCAAATCCAGTCGACAGAAACGTTCACCCACCGTCGTCAGAATGATCATCAGCCACAGAGTCTACAAAGAATAAATGCTCAAGGTGTTTTAGAGAACTCTGTGCCCTCTAGCGGCCGCTGGGACGTAACCTGGTAACAGCTAGTAGTGAGAACACCGTGGAGGTGCGTTGAAAGGTAAAAATTGAGCTAACCTGTAATCGGGTAGGCCCACTGATGGGCCTATCTCCCGAGTAGACCAAAATCAAAAAGACACAGGCTGGCCATCCTGCACTGCAGCAACATGTACCATAGCCAAGACTTGGAAGAAACCCAAATGTCCATCAACAGAACAATGCACCAAGAAGAAGGGGGCCCATGTGCACAATGGAACATGAGCCACGGAAGAGCATGCAACAGGTGCCTCTGGCACCACCGTAGAAGGATCTAGAGATACCCACCCAAAAGGAAGTACGAAAGAAACCGAAATAGAAATATCCTATGACATCACTTATAGCTGTTACTTCAACATTGATACCCATGAAGTCATTTCCAAGAGAAGGCCGTGCATAGATGCAGAAAACCAACTATGCTTAACCAAGTGGAAAGGTGTAAGGAATGTATGAATTTGGATATGGGGGTTTACAGACATGTACTGATACATATGAAATATATAATCACAAAATACCTAAGGAATACCAAGAGAGGTCGACTCAACACTCTGTAATAACCTACACGGGAAAGGATCCAAAGATGAATAGATTGACACATACATATGATGAACCAGATGCAGTACACCTAGAACACACACCACATTTTTATCCAATTGGCTGTGATACTAGATAACAATTAAATTTTAAAAAACACACAAGAAGTAAGGAGATATAAGCTCTTGGGGGTTTGCCCTGACACACTGCACTCTCATTTGCAGCCTACTAACACAATTTCCAGGAAGCCTCTGTTGCAGGAAAACCCAGAGTTGGAAATGGAGAAATGCTGCCGCCTTGTGGCCGTTTCCCGCAAGAGCGGCTTTAAACGGATAGCTATGGGTCACTTAACATTCACAAGGACTCCGGCCTCTAAAAGACACCTGCCCTCAAAAAAAAAAAAAAATGTCCTGAGCTCGGCAGTGGTGAAAAAAATTCAAAGCAGGCAAATGTGTCAAAGAGATAGTATGAAGAGGTAAGTTTTACTCACTCTTTATCAAAAAAGCAAAATGGAGAAAAGCTCAACCTCAGGAATGATCAGACTCCTCTAAGCTACAAAAAGCTTTCAGCTCACCCAAGTTAACTACCGTCAGCCAAAAGACTACAAACAATAAATGCTGAAGGGGTTTTAGAGAACTCTGTTCCCTCTGTCTGCGGAGGACATGTCTAGTTGTAACAGCCAATAATGAGAACAGAAAGGAGCTGCGTTTTCAATTAAAAATTGAGCCACCCTTCCATCCAGAACACCCACAGCCGAGCCTCTCACCTGAGAAGACGGGCTGCAAGAGCTGCACTCCACGAGTTTTCACAGTAGCCAAGACACCGAAGCAACCCAAATGTCCATCAACAGATGAATGGATAAGAAGAGCTGGTCCGTGGACACAGTGGACTATTAGCCATGGAAAACAAGGAAACACTGCTCTTTGAGGCACCCGAGATGAGCCTAGAGATCATCACAGAACATGAGTTAAGTCGGAAAGCAAAAGGCATACCGTATGACATCACCTATAGGCGTTATCTAACAGCTGACACAAATGAACATATTTCCACAAAGAAAGACACTCACACACTTAGAAAACAAACTAAGCTTAAGTAAAATGAAAGGTGGGGGGAATGGATAACTTAAGATTAGTGTCACCATATGTGTACAAATACGTATTAAATATATATATCAAACAGACCGACCATATAGCAAGGGAGGTCACCAGAACACTCTGCAATAATTTACATGGGAAGAGGATCTGTACAAGAATATATATATATATATATATATAAAACGTACAAATGAACCAGATTCTGTACATATAGGACCAACAGTATTCTAATCATTACCCCGATTTAAACAAATTAAAAGAGCGAACAAGAAGTAATGTGACATACACTTCTGGGGTTTTTTCCTGGCACATTCCATTCTAATTGACAACCTGGGAACAGGACTTCCAGAAGGCTCTGCTGCCCTAGTAACCAGATGTGGGAATGTAGCAATGCTGACGCCTTGTGGCCGTTTCCCACAGCAGCAGCTTTAAAGTCAGTGCTAATGGTCACTCAATATTCACACCCATTGCAGGCTTGTAAATGACACCTGCCCTCCAAAACAAAATCCTGGGGTCGAAAATCGACCAAAAAAGTCGAAAGAGGGCAACCTTCCAAGAAGACAATTTCGAGAGGTTTATTGTACTCACGGTTTTTTTTTTTCTGTTTTTGTTTAACAGAATAAAAAAAGGCGTGGAAAAATGCTGAACCTTAGGAATTATTAGACACGAAAATACACGTTACAAAAACCTATCATGTCAGCCGACTCAGCATGGCCAGCAGCAAAACTTCTGCAAACAAGAAATGCTGACGGGGTGGTGAAGAAATACGTACCCTCGGTTCTAAGTGGGACGTGGTAAGAGCCCCTAAGGAAAACACAGTGGAGTTGCCTGGAAAGGGTCAACATTGAGCGACCGTTCAATCAAGCATAGCCACTGCTGGGTCTATCTCTGAGAGGATGAGAATCAAAAAGACACGGGCTGGCAATCCTGCAATCCAGCAATGTTTACCATAGCCAACACTTGGAAGCAATGAAAATGCCCAGCCACAGAGGAATGCAGAAAGGAGCAGTGGTCCATGGACACAATGGAAGAGTACTCCAGTGAAAAGTAGAAATTCCATTTTAAAAACAGATATAAGTAAGGAGACATCAGCTTTGGGGGGTTTCTCCAGACACATCCCACCGTCATTGATAACCGAGGAACACCACTGGCAGGAAGGTCTGTTTCACTAGTTACCAGAGTGGGAAACGCAGAAATGCTGCAGCCCTCTGGCCGTTACCTGCAACGGCAGCTTGAAAACCCGTGCTAATGGTCACTTCGTGTGCACAAGTCCTGGAGGGCTGTCAATGAAACCTGCCCTCAAAATGTCTTGAGGGAGGTAGTGGCCAAAATATTTCAAAAGGCGGCACATACTTCAAGAAAAGAATGTGATGAGGTAAGCTACACACACAGTTTGAAGAAAAAAAGGACATCCCTGAAAGCTCAATTTCAAGGCTTTATGAGACGCATGCAAATCCAACCACAGAGGTATCGGCTCACACCAGTCAGAAGAACCATCAGCAACAAGACTACCAACAATTCATGCTGAAGGGGTTGTGGAGAAGTGCATACCCTCTAGGTTAAGTGGGACTTTGCCGCCAGCCGCGGCGGGTCCTCAAAGTGTAGCAACAACCGACGAGAGGGGGTAGGGAACTGAACGCACCAAGGTATGGGATCAGAAGGGCACAAGCAACTGACGCTTGCAAGGCAAGTTTAATAACAAAGCCTAGCCGTATATATACCCCTAAAGCAGGGACTTTGCTTCGTCACGCCTTATCGGCATCAGCTGGTTGGTTGGCTTCTCGGCTTAGTCACACCTTATCAGCATCAGCTGGTTGGTTGGCTGCTCGGCTTCTCCCTCAAAGGCACCAATTTCCCCTCCAGGGTTGCTTTTCCTAGCTTTAGGGAACAACAGGGACTCCCAGTAACTGAGCAGGTCCCTGGAGCGATTTGGCCAAAGGCCATCTCCTTTTGTATGTTCATACCATGAAACTCCAGGATGCATACCAAGGAGAGTACAGTCGGGCCCTGAGGCTTAGGAGGGTCTTAGTGGCGCCTTCCTCAGAGGGCAATGCTCGCCACAGGACTTCACCTGGTAAGAGGCACTAATGGGAACAGAATGGAGGTGCCTTTACAAGGTAAACACTGAGTTACGATATGATCCAGCAGGCCCACTCGTGGGCCTATAACCTAAGAAAGAAGACAGAAGTGGAAAGACACAGGCAGGCAAATCTGCATTGCAGGAGTATTACAATAGCCAGGACATGGAAGCAAGCAGAAAGTCCATCAACAGATGAGTGGACAAAGAAGAACAGGGACCTGAGCAGATGGAATATTAGCCAAGGAACAAAACGAAACAATGCCATCAACAGCACCATCGGTGAGGCTAGAGTTCATCACGCACCTTGCAGTAAGTCACAGAGCGAAAGATACATAGCCTACGATATCACTTATAGGTGTTCCCTAAAAATTGATATCACTGAAGATATTTCCACAGAGAAAGGCAATCACAGATGCAATAAACAGATTTATGGTTCACCCATGGACAGGTGTGAGAATTGTGTACATTAGGAAATTGGGTTTAAGAGAGAGATACAAACACAGGTGAAATACAAAATCACCAAAGGCCTACGGAATACCAAGAGAAGAGTACTCAACATTGTGTCATAAGCTACATGGGAAAAGGATCCAAAGAAGACTAGATACATGTTTATGTGTAAAAGAGCCACATCTTTCACACCCACAACAAGCAAAACATTGTAATCAAACTTGCTGTGAGAAACAATAAACATTGAATTAAAAAACGAACAAGTCAGTCGTGAGGCACAAACATAAGGGGCTTTTTCCTGGCACAGTCCATTCTAATTGACAACCTAGAATACGACTTCCACGGAGGCTCTGTTGCCCGAGTAACCAGGTTTGGTAAAGGAGACCTGCTGCCGCCTTGTGGCCGTTTCTCAAAACAGCAGCTTTAAACCCAGTGCTAATGGTCACTTGATATTCAAAATCATTGCAGGCCTATAAATGACACCTGCCCTCAAAAACGATTCTTGGGTCGTCCATCGAGGAAAACAACTCAAAAGACGTGCACATTTCAAAACGACAATTTCAAGAGGCATATTTTGTGCACATTTTGTCTTCTCTTTCTTTCTTTCTCTTATGATAAATAAAAGGGCATGGAAAAATGCTCAACATCAGGAATTAATAAAGCCATGCAAATCCAGTCGACAGAAACGTTCACCCACCGTCGTCAGAATGATCATCAGCCACAGAGTCTACAAAGAATAAATGCTCAAGGTGTTTTAGAGAACTCTGTGCCCTCTAGCGGCCGCTGGGACGTAACCTGGTAACAGCTAGTAGTGAGAACACCGTGGAGGTGCGTTGAAAGGTAAAAATTGAGCTAACCTGTAATCGGGTAGGCCCACTGATGGGCCTATCTCCCGAGTAGACCAAAATCAAAAAGACACAGGCTGGCCATCCTGCACTGCAGCAACATGTACCATAGCCAAGACTTGGAAGAAACCCAAATGTCCATCAACAGAACAATGCACCAAGAAGAAGGGGGCCCATGTGCACAATGGAACATGAGCCACGGAAGAGCATGCAACAGGTGCCTCTGGCACCACCGTAGAAGGATCTAGAGATACCCACCCAAAAGGAAGTACGAAAGAAACCGAAATAGAAATATCCTATGACATCACTTATAGCTGTTACTTCAACATTGATACCCATGAAGTCATTTCCAAGAGAAGGCCGTGCATAGATGCAGAAAACCAACTATGCTTAACCAAGTGGAAAGGTGTAAGGAATGTATGAATTTGGATATGGGGGTTTACAGACATGTACTGATACATATGAAATATATAATCACAAAATACCTAAGGAATACCAAGAGAGGTCGACTCAACACTCTGTAATAACCTACACGGGAAAGGATCCAAAGATGAATAGATTGACACATACATATGATGAACCAGATGCAGTACACCTAGAACACACACCACATTTTTATCCAATTGGCTGTGATACTAGATAACAATTAAATTTTAAAAAACACACAAGAAGTAAGGAGATATAAGCTCTTGGGGGTTTGCCCTGACACACTGCACTCTCATTTGCAGCCTACTAACACAATTTCCAGGAAGCCTCTGTTGCAGGAAAACCCAGAGTTGGAAATGGAGAAATGCTGCCGCCTTGTGGCCGTTTCCCGCAAGAGCGGCTTTAAACGGATAGCTATGGGTCACTTAACATTCACAAGGACTCCGGCCTCTAAAAGACACCTGCCCTCAAAAAAAAAAAAAAAATGTCCTGAGCTCGGCAGTGGTGAAAAAAATTCAAAGCAGGCAAATGTGTCAAAGAGATAGTATGAAGAGGTAAGTTTTACTCACTCTTTATCAAAAAAGCAAAATGGAGAAAAGCTCAACCTCAGGAATGATCAGACTCCTCTAAGCTACAAAAAGCTTTCAGCTCACCCAAGTTAACTACCGTCAGCCAAAAGACTACAAACAATAAATGCTGAAGGGGTTTTAGAGAACTCTGTTCCCTCTGTCTGCGGAGGACATGTCTAGTTGTAACAGCCAATAATGAGAACAGAAAGGAGCTGCGTTTTCAATTAAAAATTGAGCCACCCTTCCATCCAGAACACCCACAGCCGAGCCTCTCACCTGAGAAGACGGGCTGCAAGAGCTGCACTCCACGAGTTTTCACAGTAGCCAAGACACCGAAGCAACCCAAATGTCCATCAACAGATGAATGGATAAGAAGAGCTGGTCCGTGGACACAGTGGACTATTAGCCATGGAAAACAAGGAAACACTGCTCTTTGAGGCACCCGAGATGAGCCTAGAGATCATCACAGAACATGAGTTAAGTCGGAAAGCAAAAGGCATACCGTATGACATCACCTATAGGCGTTATCTAACAGCTGACACAAATGAACATATTTCCACAAAGAAAGACACTCACACACTTAGAAAACAAACTAAGCTTAAGTAAAATGAAAGGTGGGGGGAATGGATAACTTAAGATTAGTGTCACCATATGTGTACAAATACGTATTAAATATATATATCAAACAGACCGACCATATAGCAAGGGAGGTCACCAGAACACTCTGCAATAATTTACATGGGAAGAGGATCTGTACAAGAATATATATATATATATATATATATATATATATATATATATATATATATATACATATAAAACGTACAAATGAACCAGATTCTGTACATATAGGACCAACAGTATTCTAATCATTACCCCGATTTAAACAAATTAAAAGAGCGAACAAGAAGTAATGTGACATACACTTCTGGGGTTTTTTCCTGGCACATTCCATTCTAATTGACAACCTGGGAACAGGACTTCCAGAAGGCTCTGCTGCCCTAGTAACCAGATGTGGGAATGTAGCAATGCTGACGCCTTGTGGCCGTTTCCCACAGCAGCAGCTTTAAAGTCAGTGCTAATGGTCACTCAATATTCACACCCATTGCAGGCTTGTAAATGACACCTGCCCTCCAAAACAAAATCCTGGGGTCGAAAATCGACCAAAAAAGTCGAAAGAGGGCAACCTTCCAAGAAGACAATTTCGAGAGGTTTATTGTACTCACGGTTTTTTTTTTTCTGTTTTTGTTTAACAGAATAAAAAAAGGCGTGGAAAAATGCTGAACCTTAGGAATTATTAGACACGAAAATACACGTTACAAAAACCTATCATGTCAGCCGACTCAGCATGGCCAGCAGCAAAACTTCTGCAAACAAGAAATGCTGACGGGGTGGTGAAGAAATACGTACCCTCGGTTCTAAGTGGGACGTGGTAAGAGCCCCTAAGGAAAACACAGTGGAGTTGCCTGGAAAGGGTCAACATTGAGCGACCGTTCAATCAAGCATAGCCACTGCTGGGTCTATCACCTGAGAGGATGAGAATCAAAAAGACACGGGCTGGCAATCCTGCAATCCAGCAATGTTTACCATAGCCAACACTTGGAAGCAATGAAAATGCCCAGCCACAGAGGAATGCAGAAAGGAGCAGTGGTCCATGGACACAATGGAAGAGTACTCCAGTGAAAAGTAGAAATTCCATTTTAAAAACAGATATAAGTAAGGAGACATCAGCTTTGGGGGGTTTCTCCAGACACATCCCACCGTCATTGATAACCGAGGAACACCACTGGCAGGAAGGTCTGTTTCACTAGTTACCAGAGTGGGAAACGCAGAAATGCTGCAGCCCTCTGGCCGTTACCTGCAACGGCAGCTTGAAAACCCGTGCTAATGGTCACTTCGTGTGCACAAGTCCTGGAGGGCTGTCAATGAAACCTGCCCTCAAAATGTCTTGAGGGAGGTAGTGGCCAAAATATTTCAAAAGGCGGCACATACTTCAAGAAAAGAATGTGATGAGGTAAGCTACACACACAGTTTGAAGAAAAAAAGGACATCCCTGAAAGCTCAATTTCAAGGCTTTATGAGACGCATGCAAATCCAACCACAGAGGTATCGGCTCACACCAGTCAGAAGAACCATCAGCAACAAGACTACCAACAATTCATGCTGAAGGGGTTGTGGAGAAGTGCATACCCTCTAGGTTAAGTGGGACTTTGCCGCCAGCCGCGGCGGGTCCTCAAAGTGTAGCAACAACCGACGAGAGGGGGTAGGGAACTGAACGCACCAAGGTATGGGATCAGAAGGGCACAAGCAACTGACGCTTGCAAGGCAAGTTTAATAACAAAGCCTAGCCGTATATATACCCCTAAAGCAGGGACTTTGCTTCGTCACGCCTTATCGGCATCAGCTGGTTGGTTGGCTTCTCGGCTTAGTCACACCTTATCAGCATCAGCTGGTTGGTTGGCTGCTCGGCTTCTCCCTCAAAGGCACCAATTTCCCCTCCAGGGTTGCTTTTCCTAGCTTTAGGGAACAACCAGGGACTCCCAGTAACTGAGCAGGTCCCTGGAGCGATTTGGCCAAAGGCCATCTCCTTTTGTATGTTCATACCATAAACTCCAGGATGCATACCAAGGAGAGTACAGTCGGGCCCTGAGGCTTAGGAGGGTCTTAGTGGCGCCTTCCTCAGAGGGCAATGCTCGCCACAGGACTTCACCTGGTAAGAGGCACTAATGGGAACAGAATGGAGGTGCCTTTACAAGGTAAACACTGAGTTACGATATGATCCAGCAGGCCCACTCGTGGGCCTATAACCTAAGAAAGAAGACAGAAGTGGAAAGACACAGGCAGGCAAATCTGCATTGCAGGAGTATTACAATAGCCAGGACATGGAAGCAAGCAGAAAGTCCATCAACAGATGAGTGGACAAAGAAGAACAGGGACCTGAGCAGATGGAATATTAGCCAAGGAACAAAACGAAACAATGCCATCAACAGCACCATCGGTGAGGCTAGAGTTCATCACGCACCTTGCAGTAAGTCACAGAGCGAAAGATACATAGCCTACGATATCACTTATAGGTGTTCCCTAAAAATTGATATCACTGAAGATATTTCCACAGAGAAAGGCAATCACAGATGCAATAAACAGATTTATGGTTCACCCATGGACAGGTGTGAGAATTGTGTACATTAGGAAATTGGGTTTAAGAGAGAGATACAAACACAGGTGAAATACAAAATCACCAAAGGCCTACGGAATACCAAGAGAAGAGTACTCAACATTGTGTCATAAGCTACATGGGAAAAGGATCCAAAGAAGACTAGATACATGTTTATGTGTAAAAGAGCCACATCTTTCACACCCACAACAAGCAAAACATTGTAATCAAACTTGCTGTGAGAAACAATAAACATTGAATTAAAAAACGAACAAGTCAGTCGTGAGGCACAAACATAAGGGGCTTTTTCCTGGCACAGTCCATTCTAATTGACAACCTAGAATACGACTTCCACGGAGGCTCTGTTGCCCGAGTAACCAGGTTTGGTAAAGGAGACCTGCTGCCGCCTTGTGGCCGTTTCTCAAAACAGCAGCTTTAAACCCAGTGCTAATGGTCACTTGATATTCAAAATCATTGCAGGCCTATAAATGACACCTGCCCTCAAAAACGATTCTTGGGTCGTCCATCGAGGAAAACAACTCAAAAGACGTGCACATTTCAAAACGACAATTTCAAGAGGCATATTTTGTGCACATTTTGTCTTCTCTTTCTTTCTTTCTCTTGTGATAAATAAAAGGGCATGGAAAAATGCTCAACATCAGGAATTAATAAAGCCATGCAAATCCAGTCGACAGAAACGTTCACCCACCGTCGTCAGAATGATCATCAGCCACAGAGTCTACAAAGAATAAATGCTCAAGGTGTTTTAGAGAACTCTGTGCCCTCTAGCGGCCGCTGGGACGTAACCTGGTAACAGCTAGTAGTGAGAACACCGTGGAGGTGCGTTGAAAGGTAAAAATTGAGCTAACCTGTAATCGGGTAGGCCCACTGATGGGCCTATCTCCCGAGTAGACCAAAATCAAAAAGACACAGGCTGGCCATCCTGCACTGCAGCAACATGTACCATAGCCAAGACTTGGAAGAAACCCAAATGTCCATCAACAGAACAATGCACCAAGAAGAAGGGGGCCCATGTGCACAATGGAACATGAGCCACGGAAGAGCATGCAACAGGTGCCTCTGGCACCACCGTAGAAGGATCTAGAGATACCCACCCAAAAGGAAGTACGAAAGAAACCGAAATAGAAATATCCTATGACATCACTTATAGCTGTTACTTCAACATTGATACCCATGAAGTCATTTCCAAGAGAAGGCCGTGCATAGATGCAGAAAACCAACTATGCTTAACCAAGTGGAAAGGTGTAAGGAATGTATGAATTTGGATATGGGGGTTTACAGACATGTACTGATACATATGAAATATATAATCACAAAATACCTAAGGAATACCAAGAGAGGTCGACTCAACACTCTGTAATAACCTACACGGGAAAGGATCCAAAGATGAATAGATTGACACATACATATGATGAACCAGATGCAGTACACCTAGAACACACACCACATTTTTATCCAATTGGCTGTGATACTAGATAACAATTAAATTTTAAAAAACACACAAGAAGTAAGGAGATATAAGCTCTTGGGGGTTTGCCCTGACACACTGCACTCTCATTTGCAGCCTACTAACACAATTTCCAGGAAGCCTCTGTTGCAGGAAAACCCAGAGTTGGAAATGGAGAAATGCTGCCGCCTTGTGGCCGTTTCCCGCAAGAGCGGCTTTAAACGGATAGCTATGGGTCACTTAACATTCACAAGGACTCCGGCCTCTAAAAGACACCTGCCCTCAAAAAAAAAAAAAAAATGTCCTGAGCTCGGCAGTGGTGAAAAAAATTCAAAGCAGGCAAATGTGTCAAAGAGATAGTATGAAGAGGTAAGTTTTACTCACTCTTTATCAAAAAAGCAAAATGGAGAAAAGCTCAACCTCAGGAATGATCAGACTCCTCTAAGCTACAAAAAGCTTTCAGCTCACCCAAGTTAACTACCGTCAGCCAAAAGACTACAAACAATAAATGCTGAAGGGGTTTTAGAGAACTCTGTTCCCTCTGTCTGCGGAGGACATGTCTAGTTGTAACAGCCAATAATGAGAACAGAAAGGAGCTGCGTTTTCAATTAAAAATTGAGCCACCCTTCCATCCAGAACACCCACAGCCGAGCCTCTCACCTGAGAAGACGGGCTGCAAGAGCTGCACTCCACGAGTTTTCACAGTAGCCAAGACACCGAAGCAACCCAAATGTCCATCAACAGATGAATGGATAAGAAGAGCTGGTCCGTGGACACAGTGGACTATTAGCCATGGAAAACAAGGAAACACTGCTCTTTGAGGCACCCGAGATGAGCCTAGAGATCATCACAGAACATGAGTTAAGTCGGAAAGCAAAAGGCATACCGTATGACATCACCTATAGGCGTTATCTAACAGCTGACACAAATGAACATATTTCCACAAAGAAAGACACTCACACACTTAGAAAACAAACTAAGCTTAAGTAAAATGAAAGGTGGGGGGAATGGATAACTTAAGATTAGTGTCACCATATGTGTACAAATACGTATTAAATATATATATCAAACAGACCGACCATATAGCAAGGGAGGTCACCAGAACACTCTGCAATAATTTACATGGGAAGAGGATCTGTACAAGAATATATATATATATATATATATATATATATATATATATATATATATATATATACATATAAAACGTACAAATGAACCAGATTCTGTACATATAGGACCAACAGTATTCTAATCATTACCCCGATTTAAACAAATTAAAAGAGCGAACAAGAAGTAATGTGACATACACTTCTGGGGTTTTTTCCTGGCACATTCCATTCTAATTGACAACCTGGGAACAGGACTTCCAGAAGGCTCTGCTGCCCTAGTAACCAGATGTGGGAATGTAGCAATGCTGACGCCTTGTGGCCGTTTCCCACAGCAGCAGCTTTAAAGTCAGTGCTAATGGTCACTCAATATTCACACCCATTGCAGGCTTGTAAATGACACCTGCCCTCCAAAACAAAATCCTGGGGTCGAAAATCGACCAAAAAAGTCGAAAGAGGGCAACCTTCCAAGAAGACAATTTCGAGAGGTTTATTGTACTCACGGTTTTTTTTTTTCTGTTTTTGTTTAACAGAATAAAAAAAGGCGTGGAAAAATGCTGAACCTTAGGAATTATTAGACACGAAAATACACGTTACAAAAACCTATCATGTCAGCCGACTCAGCATGGCCAGCAGCAAAACTTCTGCAAACAAGAAATGCTGACGGGGTGGTGAAGAAATACGTACCCTCGGTTCTAAGTGGGACGTGGTAAGAGCCCCTAAGGAAAACACAGTGGAGTTGCCTGGAAAGGGTCAACATTGAGCGACCGTTCAATCAAGCATAGCCACTGCTGGGTCTATCACCTGAGAGGATGAGAATCAAAAAGACACGGGCTGGCAATCCTGCAATCCAGCAATGTTTACCATAGCCAACACTTGGAAGCAATGAAAATGCCCAGCCACAGAGGAATGCAGAAAGGAGCAGTGGTCCATGGACACAATGGAAGAGTACTCCAGTGAAAAGTAGAAATTCCATTTTAAAAACAGATATAAGTAAGGAGACATCAGCTTTGGGGGGTTTCTCCAGACACATCCCACCGTCATTGATAACCGAGGAACACCACTGGCAGGAAGGTCTGTTTCACTAGTTACCAGAGTGGGAAACGCAGAAATGCTGCAGCCCTCTGGCCGTTACCTGCAACGGCAGCTTGAAAACCCGTGCTAATGGTCACTTCGTGTGCACAAGTCCTGGAGGGCTGTCAATGAAACCTGCCCTCAAAATGTCTTGAGGGAGGTAGTGGCCAAAATATTTCAAAAGGCGGCACATACTTCAAGAAAAGAATGTGATGAGGTAAGCTACACACACAGTTTGAAGAAAAAAAGGACATCCCTGAAAGCTCAATTTCAAGGCTTTATGAGACGCATGCAAATCCAACCACAGAGGTATCGGCTCACACCAGTCAGAAGAACCATCAGCAACAAGACTACCAACAATTCATGCTGAAGGGGTTGTGGAGAAGTGCATACCCTCTAGGTTAAGTGGGACTTTGCCGCCAGCCGCGGCGGGTCCTCAAAGTGTAGCAACAACCGACGAGAGGGGGTAGGGAACTGAACGCACCAAGGTATGGGATCAGAAGGGCACAAGCAACTGACGCTTGCAAGGCAAGTTTAATAACAAAGCCTAGCCGTATATATACCCCTAAAGCAGGGACTTTGCTTCGTCACGCCTTATCGGCATCAGCTGGTTGGTTGGCTTCTCGGCTTAGTCACACCTTATCAGCATCAGCTGGTTGGTTGGCTGCTCGGCTTCTCCCTCAAAGGCACCAATTTCCCCTCCAGGGTTGCTTTTCCTAGCTTTAGGGAACAACCAGGGACTCCCAGTAACTGAGCAGGTCCCTGGAGCGATTTGGCCAAAGGCCATCTCCTTTTGTATGTTCATACCATAAACTCCAGGATGCATACCAAGGAGAGTACAGTCGGGCCCTGAGGCTTAGGAGGGTCTTAGTGGCGCCTTCCTCAGAGGGCAATGCTCGCCACAGGACTTCACCTGGTAAGAGGCACTAATGGGAACAGAATGGAGGTGCCTTTACAAGGTAAACACTGAGTTACGATATGATCCAGCAGGCCCACTCGTGGGCCTATAACCTAAGAAAGAAGACAGAAGTGGAAAGACACAGGCAGGCAAATCTGCATTGCAGGAGTATTACAATAGCCAGGACATGGAAGCAAGCAGAAAGTCCATCAACAGATGAGTGGACAAAGAAGAACAGGGACCTGAGCAGATGGAATATTAGCCAAGGAACAAAACGAAACAATGCCATCAACAGCACCATCGGTGAGGCTAGAGTTCATCACGCACCTTGCAGTAAGTCACAGAGCGAAAGATACATAGCCTACGATATCACTTATAGGTGTTCCCTAAAAATTGATATCACTGAAGATATTTCCACAGAGAAAGGCAATCACAGATGCAATAAACAGATTTATGGTTCACCCATGGACAGGTGTGAGAATTGTGTACATTAGGAAATTGGGTTTAAGAGAGAGATACAAACACAGGTGAAATACAAAATCACCAAAGGCCTACGGAATACCAAGAGAAGAGTACTCAACATTGTGTCATAAGCTACATGGGAAAAGGATCCAAAGAAGACTAGATACATGTTTATGTGTAAAAGAGCCACATCTTTCACACCCACAACAAGCAAAACATTGTAATCAAACTTGCTGTGAGAAACAATAAACATTGAATTAAAAAACGAACAAGTCAGTCGTGAGGCACAAACATAAGGGGCTTTTTCCTGGCACAGTCCATTCTAATTGACAACCTAGAATACGACTTCCACGGAGGCTCTGTTGCCCGAGTAACCAGGTTTGGTAAAGGAGACCTGCTGCCGCCTTGTGGCCGTTTCTCAAAACAGCAGCTTTAAACCCAGTGCTAATGGTCACTTGATATTCAAAATCATTGCAGGCCTATAAATGACACCTGCCCTCAAAAACGATTCTTGGGTCGTCCATCGAGGAAAACAACTCAAAAGACGTGCACATTTCAAAACGACAATTTCAAGAGGCATATTTTGTGCACATTTTGTCTTCTCTTTCTTTCTTTCTCTTGTGATAAATAAAAGGGCATGGAAAAATGCTCAACATCAGGAATTAATAAAGCCATGCAAATCCAGTCGACAGAAACGTTCACCCACCGTCGTCAGAATGATCATCAGCCACAGAGTCTACAAAGAATAAATGCTCAAGGTGTTTTAGAGAACTCTGTGCCCTCTAGCGGCCGCTGGGACGTAACCTGGTAACAGCTAGTAGTGAGAACACCGTGGAGGTGCGTTGAAAGGTAAAAATTGAGCTAACCTGTAATCGGGTAGGCCCACTGATGGGCCTATCTCCCGAGTAGACCAAAATCAAAAAGACACAGGCTGGCCATCCTGCACTGCAGCAACATGTACCATAGCCAAGACTTGGAAGAAACCCAAATGTCCATCAACAGAACAATGCACCAAGAAGAAGGGGGCCCATGTGCACAATGGAACATGAGCCACGGAAGAGCATGCAACAGGTGCCTCTGGCACCACCGTAGAAGGATCTAGAGATACCCACCCAAAAGGAAGTACGAAAGAAACCGAAATAGAAATATCCTATGACATCACTTATAGCTGTTACTTCAACATTGATACCCATGAAGTCATTTCCAAGAGAAGGCCGTGCATAGATGCAGAAAACCAACTATGCTTAACCAAGTGGAAAGGTGTAAGGAATGTATGAATTTGGATATGGGGGTTTACAGACATGTACTGATACATATGAAATATATAATCACAAAATACCTAAGGAATACCAAGAGAGGTCGACTCAACACTCTGTAATAACCTACACGGGAAAGGATCCAAAGATGAATAGATTGACACATACATATGATGAACCAGATGCAGTACACCTAGAACACACACCACATTTTTATCCAATTGGCTGTGATACTAGATAACAATTAAATTTTAAAAAACACACAAGAAGTAAGGAGATATAAGCTCTTGGGGGTTTGCCCTGACACACTGCACTCTCATTTGCAGCCTACTAACACAATTTCCAGGAAGCCTCTGTTGCAGGAAAACCCAGAGTTGGAAATGGAGAAATGCTGCCGCCTTGTGGCCGTTTCCCGCAAGAGCGGCTTTAAACGGATAGCTATGGGTCACTTAACATTCACAAGGACTCCGGCCTCTAAAAGACACCTGCCCTCAAAAAAAAAAAAAAAATGTCCTGAGCTCGGCAGTGGTGAAAAAAATTCAAAGCAGGCAAATGTGTCAAAGAGATAGTATGAAGAGGTAAGTTTTACTCACTCTTTATCAAAAAAGCAAAATGGAGAAAAGCTCAACCTCAGGAATGATCAGACTCCTCTAAGCTACAAAAAGCTTTCAGCTCACCCAAGTTAACTACCGTCAGCCAAAAGACTACAAACAATAAATGCTGAAGGGGTTTTAGAGAACTCTGTTCCCTCTGTCTGCGGAGGACATGTCTAGTTGTAACAGCCAATAATGAGAACAGAAAGGAGCTGCGTTTTCAATTAAAAATTGAGCCACCCTTCCATCCAGAACACCCACAGCCGAGCCTCTCACCTGAGAAGACGGGCTGCAAGAGCTGCACTCCACGAGTTTTCACAGTAGCCAAGACACCGAAGCAACCCAAATGTCCATCAACAGATGAATGGATAAGAAGAGCTGGTCCGTGGACACAGTGGACTATTAGCCATGGAAAACAAGGAAACACTGCTCTTTGAGGCACCCGAGATGAGCCTAGAGATCATCACAGAACATGAGTTAAGTCGGAAAGCAAAAGGCATACCGTATGACATCACCTATAGGCGTTATCTAACAGCTGACACAAATGAACATATTTCCACAAAGAAAGACACTCACACACTTAGAAAACAAACTAAGCTTATGTAAAATGAAAGGTGGGGGGAATGGATAAATTAAGATTAGTGTCACCATATGTGTACAAATACGTATTAAATATATATATCAAACAGACCGACCATATAGCAAGGGAGGTCACCAGAACACTCTGCAATAATTTACATGGGAAGAGGATCTGTACAAGAATATATATATATATATATATATATATAAAACGTACAAATGAACCAGATTCTGTACATATAGGACCAACAGTATTCTAATCATTACCCCGATTTAAACAAATTAAAAGAGCGAACAAGAAGTAATGTGACATACACTTCTGGGGTTTTTTCCTGGCACATTCCATTCTAATTGACAACCTGGGAACAGGACTTCCAGAAGGCTCTGCTGCCCTAGTAACCAGATGTGGGAATGTAGCAATGCTGACGCCTTGTGGCCGTTTCCCACAGCAGCAGCTTTAAAGTCAGTGCTAATGGTCACTCAATATTCACACCCATTGCAGGCTTGTAAATGACACCTGCCCTCCAAAACAAAATCCTGGGGTCGAAAATCGACCAAAAAAGTCCAAAGAGGGCAACCTTCCAAGAAGACAATTTCGAGAGGTTTATTGTACTCAGGGGTTTTTTTTTTCTGTTTTTGTTTAACAGAATAAAAAAAGGCGTGGAAAAATGCTGAACCTTAGGAATTATTAGACACGAAAATACACGTTACAAAAACCTATCATGTCACACGACTCAGCATGGCCAGCAGCAAAACTTCTGCAAACAAGAAATGCTGACGGGGTGGTGAAGAAATGCGTACCCTCGGTTCTAAGTGGGACGTGGTAAGAGCCCCTAAGGAAAACACAGTGGAGTTGCCTGGAAAGGGTCAACATTGAGCGACCGTTCAATCAAGCATAGCCACTGCTGGGTCTATCACCTGAGAGGATGAGAATCAAAAAGACACGGGCTGGCAATCCTGCAATCCAGCAATGTTTACCATAGCCAACACTTGGAAGCAATGAAAATGCCCAGCCACAGAGGAATGCAGAAAGGAGCAGTGGTCCATGGACACAATGGAAGAGTACTCCAGTGAAAAGTAGAAATTCCATTTTAAAAACAGATATAAGTAAGGAGACATCAGCTTTGGGGGGTTTCTCCAGACACATCCCACCGTCATTGATAACCGAGGAACACCACTGGCAGGAAGGTCTGTTTCACTAGTTACCAGAGTGGGAAACGCAGAAATGCTGCAGCCCTCTGGCCGTTACCTGCAACGGCAGCTTGAAAACCCGTGCTAATGGTCACTTCGTGTGCACAAGTCCTGGAGGGCTGTCAATGAAACCTGCCCTCAAAATGTCTTGAGGGAGGTAGTGGCCAAAATATTTCAAAAGGCGGCACATACTTCAAGAAAAGAATGTGATGAGGTAAGCTACACACACAGTTTGAAGAAAAAAAAGGACATCCCTGAAAGCTCAATTTCAAGGCTTTATGAGACGCATGCAAATCCAACCACAGAGGTATCGGCTCACACCAGTCAGAAGAACCATCAGCAACAAGACTACCAACAATTCATGCTGAAGGGGTTGTGGAGAAGTGCATACCCTCTAGGTTAAGTGGGACTTTGCCGCCAGCCGCGGCGGGTCCTCAAAGTGTAGCAACAACCGACGAGAGGGGGTAGGGAACTGAACGCACCAAGGTATGGGATCAGAAGGGCACAAGCAACTGACGCTTGCAAGGCAAGTTTAATAACAAAGCCTAGCCGTATATATACCCCTAAAGCAGGGACTTTGCTTCGTCACGCCTTATCGGCATCAGCTGGTTGGTTGGCTTCTCGGCTTAGTCACACCTTATCAGCATCAGCTGGTTGGTTGGCTGCTCGGCTTCTCCCTCAAAGGCACCAATTTCCCCTCCAGGGTTGCTTTTCCTAGCTTTAGGGAACAACCAGGGACTCCCAGTAACTGAGCAGGTCCCTGGAGCGATTTGGCCAAAGGCCATCTCCTTTTGTATGTTCATACCATAAAGTCCAGGATGCATACCAAGGAGAGTACAGTCGGGCCCTGAGGCTTAGGAGGGTCTTAGTGGCGCCTTCCTCAGAGGGCAATGCTCGCCACAGGACTTCACCTGGTAAGAGGCACTAATGGGAACAGAATGGAGGTGCCTTTACAAGGTAAACACTGAGTTACGATATGATCCAGCAGGCCCACTCGTGGGCCTATAACCTAAGAAAGAAGACAGAAGTGGAAAGACACAGGCAGGCAAATCTGCATTGCAGGAGTATTACAATAGCCAGGACATGGAAGCAAGCAGAAAGTCCATCAACAGATGAGTGGACAAAGAAGAACAGGGACCTGAACAGATGGAATATTAGCCAAGGAACAAAAGGAAACAATGCCATCAACAGCACCATCGGTGAGGCTAGAGTTCATCACGCACCTTGCAGTAAGTCACAGAGCGAAAGATACATAGCCTACGATATCACTTATAGGTGTTCCCTAAAAATTGATATCACTGAAGATATTTCCACAGAGAAAGGCAATCACAGATGCAATAAACAGATTTATGGTTCACCCATGGACAGGTGTGAGAATTGTGTACATTAGGAAATTGGGTTTAAGAGAGAGATACAAACACAGGTGAAATACAAAATCACCAAAGGCCTACGGAATACCAAGAGAAGAGTACTCAACATTGTGTCATAAGCTACATGGGAAAAGGATCCAAAGAAGACTAGATACATGTTTATGTGTAAAAGAGCCACATCTTTCACACCCACAACAAGCAAAACATTGTAATCAAACTTGCTGTGAGAAACAATAAACATTGAATTAAAAAACGAACAAGTCAGTCGTGAGGCACAAACATAAGGGGCTTTTTCCTGGCACAGTCCATTCTAATTGACAACCTAGAATACGACTTCCACGGAGGCTCTGTTGCCCGAGTAACCAGGTTTGGTAAAGGAGACCTGCTGCCGCCTTGTGGCCGTTTCTCAAAACAGCAGCTTTAAACCCAGTGCTAATGGTCACTTGATATTCAAAATCATTGCAGGCCTATAAATGACACCTGCCCTCAAAAACGATTCTTGGGTCGTCCATCGAGGAAAACAACTCAAAAGACGTGCACATTTCAAAACGACAATTTCAAGAGGCATATTTTGTGCACATTTTGTCTTCTCTTTCTTTCTTTCTCTTGTGATAAATAAAAGGACATGGAAAAATGCTCAACATCAGGAATTAATAAAGCCATGCAAATCCAGTCGACAGAAACGTTCACCCACCGTCGTCAGAATGATCATCAGCCACAGAGTCTACAAAGAATAAATGCTCAAGGTGTTTTAGAGAACTCTGTGCCCTCTAGCGGCCGCTGGGACGTAACCTGGTAACAGCTAGTAGTGAGAACACCGTGGAGGTGCGTTGAAAGGTAAAAATTGAGCTAACCTGTAATCGGGTAGGCCCACTGATGGGCCTATCTCCCGAGTAGACCAAAATCAAAAAGACACAGGCTGGCCATCCTGCACTGCAGCAACATGTACCATAGCCAAGACTTGGAAGAAACCCAAATGTCCATCAACAGAACAATGCACCAAGAAGAAGGGGGCCCATGTGCACAATGGAACATGAGCCACGGAAGAGCATGCAACAGGTGCCTCTGGCACCACCGTAGAAGGATCTAGAGATACCCACCCAAAAGGAAGTACGAAAGAAACCGAAATAGAAATATCCTATGACATCACTTATAGCTGTTACTTCAACATTGATACCCATGAAGTCATTTCCAAGAGAAGGCCGTGCATAGATGCAGAAAACCAACTATGCTTAACCAAGTGGAAAGGTGTAAGGAATGTATGAATTTGGATATGGGGGTTTACAGACATGTACTGATACATATGAAATATATAATCACAAAATACCTAAGGAATACCAAGAGAGGTCGACTCAACACTCTGTAATAACCTACACGGGAAAGGATCCAAAGATGAATAGATTGACACATACATATGATGAACCAGATGCAGTACACCTAGAACACACACCACATTTTTATCCAATTGGCTGTGATACTAGATAACAATTAAATTTTAAAAAACACACAAGAAGTAAGGAGATATAAGCTCTTGGGGGTTTGCCCTGACACACTGCACTCTCATTTGCAGCCTACTAACACAATTTCCAGGAAGCCTCTGTTGCAGGAAAACCCAGAGTTGGAAATGGAGAAATGCTGCCGCCTTGTGGCCGTTTCCCGCAAGAGCGGCTTTAAACGGATAGCTATGGGTCACTTAACATTCACAAGGACTCCGGCCTCTAAAAGACACCTGCCCTCAAAAAAAAAAAAAAATGTCCTGAGCTCGGCAGTGGTGAAAAAAATTCAAAGCAGGCAAATGTGTCAAAGAGATAGTATGAAGAGGTAAGTTTTACTCACTCTTTATCAAAAAAGCAAAATGGAGAAAAGCTCAACCTCAGGAATGATCAGACTCCTCTAAGCTACAAAAAGCTTTCAGCTCACCCAAGTTAACTACCGTCAGCCAAAAGACTACAAACAATAAATGCTGAAGGGGTTTTAGAGAACTCTGTTCCCTCTGTCTGCGGAGGACATGTCTAGTTGTAACAGCCAATAATGAGAACAGAAAGGAGCTGCGTTTTCAATTAAAAATTGAGCCACCCTTCCATCCAGAACACCCACAGCCGAGCCTCTCACCTGAGAAGACGGGCTGCAAGAGCTGCACTCCACGAGTTTTCACAGTAGCCAAGACACCGAAGCAACCCAAATGTCCATCAACAGATGAATGGATAAGAAGAGCTGGTCCGTGGACACAGTGGACTATTAGCCATGGAAAACAAGGAAACACTGCTCTTTGAGGCACCCGAGATGAGCCTAGAGATCATCACAGAACATGAGTTAAGTCGGAAAGCAAAAGGCATACCGTATGACATCACCTATAGGCGTTATCTAACAGCTGACACAAATGAACATATTTCCACAAAGAAAGACACTCACACACTTAGAAAACAAACTAAGCTTAAGTAAAATGAAAGGTGGGGGGAATGGATAACTTAAGATTAGTGTCACCATATGTGTACAAATACGTATTAAATATATATATCAAACAGACCGACCATATAGCAAGGGAGGTCACCAGAACACTCTGCAATAATTTACATGGGAAGAGGATCTGTACAAGAATATATATATATATATATATAAAACGTACAAATGAACCAGATTCTGTACATATAGGACCAACAGTATTCTAATCATTACCCCGATTTAAACAAATTAAAAGAGCGAACAAGAAGTAATGTGACATACACTTCTGGGGTTTTTTCCTGGCACATTCCATTCTAATTGACAACCTGGGAACAGGACTTCCAGAAGGCTCTGCTGCCCTAGTAACCAGATGTGGGAATGTAGCAATGCTGACGCCTTGTGGCCGTTTCCCACAGCAGCAGCTTTAAAGTCAGTGCTAATGGTCACTCAATATTCACACCCATTGCAGGCTTGTAAATGACACCTGCCCTCCAAAACAAAATCCTGGGGTCGAAAATCGACCAAAAAAGTCGAAAGAGGGCAACCTTCCAAGAAGACAATTTCGAGAGGTTTATTGTACTCACGGTTTTTTTTTTTCTGTTTTTGTTTAACAGAATAAAAAAAGGCGTGGAAAAATGCTGAACCTTAGGAATTATTAGACACGAAAATACACGTTACAAAAACCTATCATGTCAGCCGACTCAGCATGGCCAGCAGCAAAACTTCTGCAAACAAGAAATGCTGACGGGGTGGTGAAGAAATACGTACCCTCGGTTCTAAGTGGGACGTGGTAAGAGCCCCTAAGGAAAACACAGTGGAGTTGCCTGGAAAGGGTCAACATTGAGCGACCGTTCAATCAAGCATAGCCACTGCTGGGTCTATCACCTGAGAGGATGAGAATCAAAAAGACACGGGCTGGCAATCCTGCAATCCAGCAATGTTTACCATAGCCAACACTTGGAAGCAATGAAAATGCCCAGCCACAGAGGAATGCAGAAAGGAGCAGTGGTCCATGGACACAATGGAAGAGTACTCCAGTGAAAAGTAGAAATTCCATTTTAAAAACAGATATAAGTAAGGAGACATCAGCTTTGGGGGGTTTCTCCAGACACATCCCACCGTCATTGATAACCGAGGAACACCACTGGCAGGAAGGTCTGTTTCACTAGTTACCAGAGTGGGAAACGCAGAAATGCTGCAGCCCTCTGGCCGTTACCTGCAACGGCAGCTTGAAAACCCGTGCTAATGGTCACTTCGTGTGCACAAGTCCTGGAGGGCTGTCAATGAAACCTGCCCTCAAAATGTCTTGAGGGAGGTAGTGGCCAAAATATTTCAAAAGGCGGCACATACTTCAAGAAAAGAATGTGATGAGGTAAGCTACACACACAGTTTGAAGAAAAAAAGGACATCCCTGAAAGCTCAATTTCAAGGCTTTATGAGACGCATGCAAATCCAACCACAGAGGTATCGGCTCACACCAGTCAGAAGAACCATCAGCAACAAGACTACCAACAATTCATGCTGAAGGGGTTGTGGAGAAGTGCATACCCTCTAGGTTAAGTGGGACTTTGCCGCCAGCCGCGGCGGGTCCTCAAAGTGTAGCAACAACCGACGAGAGGGGGTAGGGAACTGAACGCACCAAGGTATGGGATCAGAAGGGCACAAGCAACTGACGCTTGCAAGGCAAGTTTAATAACAAAGCCTAGCCGTATATATACCCCTAAAGCAGGGACTTTGCTTCGTCACGCCTTATCGGCATCAGCTGGTTGGTTGGCTTCTCGGCTTAGTCACACCTTATCAGCATCAGCTGGTTGGTTGGCTGCTCGGCTTCTCCCTCAAAGGCACCAATTTCCCCTCCAGGGTTGCTTTTCCTAGCTTTAGGGAACAACCAGGGACTCCCAGTAACTGAGCAGGTCCCTGGAGCGATTTGGCCAAAGGCCATCTCCTTTTGTATGTTCATACCATAAAGTCCAGGATGCATACCAAGGAGAGTACAGTCGGGCCCTGAGGCTTAGGAGGGTCTTAGTGGCGCCTTCCTCAGAGGGCAATGCTCGCCACAGGACTTCACCTGGTAAGAGGCACTAATGGGAACAGAATGGAGGTGCCTTTACAAGGTAAACACTGAGTTACGATATGATCCAGCAGGCCCACTCGTGGGCCTATAACCTAAGAAAGAAGACAGAAGTGGAAAGACACAGGCAGGCAAATCTGCATTGCAGGAGTATTACAATAGCCAGGACATGGAAGCAAGCAGAAAGTCCATCAACAGATGAGTGGACAAAGAAGAACAGGGACCTGAACAGATGGAATATTAGCCAAGGAACAAAAGGAAACAATGCCATCAACAGCACCATCGGTGAGGCTAGAGTTCATCACGCACCTTGCAGTAAGTCACAGAGCGAAAGATACATAGCCTACGATATCACTTATAGGTGTTCCCTAAAAATTGATATCACTGAAGATATTTCCACAGAGAAAGGCAATCACAGATGCAATAAACAGATTTATGGTTCACCCATGGACAGGTGTGAGAATTGTGTACATTAGGAAATTGGGTTTAAGAGAGAGATACAAACACAGGTGAAATACAAAATCACCAAAGGCCTACGGAATACCAAGAGAAGAGTACTCAACATTGTGTCATAAGCTACATGGGAAAAGGATCCAAAGAAGACTAGATACATGTTTATGTGTAAAAGAGCCACATCTTTCACACCCACAACAAGCAAAACATTGTAATCAAACTTGCTGTGAGAAACAATAAACATTGAATTAAAAAACGAACAAGTCAGTCGTGAGGCACAAACATAAGGGGCTTTTTCCTGGCACAGTCCATTCTAATTGACAACCTAGAATACGACTTCCACGGAGGCTCTGTTGCCCGAGTAACCAGGTTTGGTAAAGGAGACCTGCTGCCGCCTTGTGGCCGTTTCTCAAAACAGCAGCTTTAAACCCAGTGCTAATGGTCACTTGATATTCAAAATCATTGCAGGCCTATAAATGACACCTGCCCTCAAAAACGATTCTTGGGTCGTCCATCGAGGAAAACAACTCAAAAGACGTGCACATTTCAAAGAGACAATTTCAAGAGGCATATTTTGTGCACATTTTGTCTTCTCTTTCTTTCTTTCTCTTGTGATAAATAAAAGGGCATGGAAAAATGCTCAACATCAGGAATTAATAAAGCCATGCAAATCCAGTCGACAGAAACGTTCACCCACCGTCGTCAGAATGATCATCAGCCACAGAGTCTACAAAGAATAAATGCTCAAGGTGTTTTAGAGAACTCTGTGCCCTCTAGCGGCCGCTGGGACGTAACCTGGTAACAGCTAGTAGTGAGAACACCGTGGAGGTGCGTTGAAAGGTAAAAATTGAGCTAACCTGTAATCGGGTAGGCCCACTGATGGGCCTATCTCCCGAGTAGACCAAAATCAAAAAGACACAGGCTGGCCATCCTGCACTGCAGCAACATGTACCATAGCCAAGACTTGGAAGAAACCCAAATGTCCATCAACAGAACAATGCACCAAGAAGAAGGGGGCCCATGTGCACAATGGAACATGAGCCACGGAAGAGCATGCAACAGGTGCCTCTGGCACCACCGTAGAAGGATCTAGAGATACCCACCCAAAAGGAAGTACGAAAGAAACCGAAATAGAAATATCCTATGACATCACTTATAGCTGTTACTTCAACATTGATACCCATGAAGTCATTTCCAAGAGAAGGCCGTGCATAGATGCAGAAAACCAACTATGCTTAACCAAGTGGAAAGGTGTAAGGAATGTATGAATTTGGATATGGGGGTTTACAGACATGTACTGATACATATGAAATATATAATCACAAAATACCTAAGGAATACCAAGAGAGGTCGACTCAACACTCTGTAATAACCTACACGGGAAAGGATCCAAAGATGAATAGATTGACACATACATATGATGAACCAGATGCAGTACACCTAGAACACACACCACATTTTTATCCAATTGGCTGTGATACTAGATAACAATTAAATTTTAAAAAACACACAAGAAGTAAGGAGATATAAGCTCTTGGGGGTTTGCCCTGACACACTGCACTCTCATTTGCAGCCTACTAACACAATTTCCAGGAAGCCTCTGTTGCAGGAAAACCCAGAGTTGGAAATGGAGAAATGCTGCCGCCTTGTGGCCGTTTCCCGCAAGAGCGGCTTTAAACGGATAGCTATGGGTCACTTAACATTCACAAGGACTCCGGCCTCTAAAAGACACCTGCCCTCAAAAAAAAAAAAAAAATGTCCTGAGCTCGGCAGTGGTGAAAAAAATTCAAAGCAGGCAAATGTGTCAAAGAGATAGTATGAAGAGGTAAGTTTTACTCACTCTTTATCAAAAAAGCAAAATGGAGAAAAGCTCAACCTCAGGAATGATCAGACTCCTCTAAGCTACAAAAAGCTTTCAGCTCACCCAAGTTAACTACCGTCAGCCAAAAGACTACAAACAATAAATGCTGAAGGGGTTTTAGAGAACTCTGTTCCCTCTGTCTGCGGAGGACATGTCTAGTTGTAACAGCCAATAATGAGAACAGAAAGGAGCTGCGTTTTCAATTAAAAATTGAGCCACCCTTCCATCCAGAACACCCACAGCCGAGCCTCTCACCTGAGAAGACGGGCTGCAAGAGCTGCACTCCACGAGTTTTCACAGTAGCCAAGACACCGAAGCAACCCAAATGTCCATCAACAGATGAATGGATAAGAAGAGCTGGTCCGTGGACACAGTGGACTATTAGCCATGGAAAACAAGGAAACACTGCTCTTTGAGGCACCCGAGATGAGCCTAGAGATCATCACAGAACATGAGTTAAGTCGGAAAGCAAAAGGCATACCGTATGACATCACCTATAGGCGTTATCTAACAGCTGACACAAATGAACATATTTCCACAAAGAAAGACACTCACACACTTAGAAAACAAACTAAGCTTATGTAAAATGAAAGGTGGGGGGAATGGATAAATTAAGATTAGTGTCACCATATGTGTACAAATACGTATTAAATATATATATCAAACAGACCGACCATATAGCAAGGGAGGTCACCAGAACACTCTGCAATAATTTACATGGGAAGAGGATCTGTACAAGAATATATATATATATATATATATAAAACGTACAAATGAACCAGATTCTGTACATATAGGACCAACAGTATTCTAATCATTACCCCGATTTAAACAAATTAAAAGAGCGAACAAGAAGTAATGTGACATACACTTCTGGGGTTTTTTCCTGGCACATTCCATTCTAATTGACAACCTGGGAACAGGACTTCCAGAAGGCTCTGCTGCCCTAGTAACCAGATGTGGGAATGTAGCAATGCTGACGCCTTGTGGCCGTTTCCCACAGCAGCAGCTTTAAAGTCAGTGCTAATGGTCACTCAATATTCACACCCATTGCAGGCTTGTAAATGACACCTGCCCTCCAAAACAAAATCCTGGGGTCGAAAATCGACCAAAAAAGTCCAAAGAGGGCAACCTTCCAAGAAGACAATTTCGAGAGGTTTATTGTACTCAGGGGTTTTTTTTTTCTGTTTTTGTTTAACAGAATAAAAAAAGGCGTGGAAAAATGCTGAACCTTAGGAATTATTAGACACGAAAATACACGTTACAAAAACCTATCATGTCACACGACTCAGCATGGCCAGCAGCAAAACTTCTGCAAACAAGAAATGCTGACGGGGTGGTGAAGAAATGCGTACCCTCGGTTCTAAGTGGGACGTGGTAAGAGCCCCTAAGGAAAACACAGTGGAGTTGCCTGGAAAGGGTCAACATTGAGCGACCGTTCAATCAAGCATAGCCACTGCTGGGTCTATCACCTGAGAGGATGAGAATCAAAAAGACACGGGCTGGCAATCCTGCAATCCAGCAATGTTTACCATAGCCAACACTTGGAAGCAATGAAAATGCCCAGCCACAGAGGAATGCAGAAAGGAGCAGTGGTCCATGGACACAATGGAAGAGTACTCCAGTGAAAAGTAGAAATTCCATTTTAAAAACAGATATAAGTAAGGAGACATCAGCTTTGGGGGGTTTCTCCAGACACATCCCACCGTCATTGATAACCGAGGAACACCACTGGCAGGAAGGTCTGTTTCACTAGTTACCAGAGTGGGAAACGCAGAAATGCTGCAGCCCTCTGGCCGTTACCTGCAACGGCAGCTTGAAAACCCGTGCTAATGGTCACTTCGTGTGCACAAGTCCTGGAGGGCTGTCAATGAAACCTGCCCTCAAAATGTCTTGAGGGAGGTAGTGGCCAAAATATTTCAAAAGGCGGCACATACTTCAAGAAAAGAATGTGATGAGGTAAGCTACACACACAGTTTGAAGAAAAAAAAGGACATCCCTGAAAGCTCAATTTCAAGGCTTTATGAGACGCATGCAAATCCAACCACAGAGGTATCGGCTCACACCAGTCAGAAGAACCATCAGCAACAAGACTACCAACAATTCATGCTGAAGGGGTTGTGGAGAAGTGCATACCCTCTAGGTTAAGTGGGACTTTGCCGCCAGCCGCGGCGGGTCCTCAAAGTGTAGCAACAACCGACGAGAGGGGGTAGGGAACTGAACGCACCAAGGTATGGGATCAGAAGGGCACAAGCAACTGACGCTTGCAAGGCAAGTTTAATAACAAAGCCTAGCCGTATATATACCCCTAAAGCAGGGACTTTGCTTCGTCACGCCTTATCGGCATCAGCTGGTTGGTTGGCTTCTCGGCTTAGTCACACCTTATCAGCATCAGCTGGTTGGTTGGCTGCTCGGCTTCTCCCTCAAAGGCACCAATTTCCCCTCCAGGGTTGCTTTTCCTAGCTTTAGGGAACAACCAGGGACTCCCAGTAACTGAGCAGGTCCCTGGAGCGATTTGGCCAAAGGCCATCTCCTTTTGTATGTTCATACCATAAAGTCCAGGATGCATACCAAGGAGAGTACAGTCGGGCCCTGAGGCTTAGGAGGGTCTTAGTGGCGCCTTCCTCAGAGGGCAATGCTCGCCACAGGACTTCACCTGGTAAGAGGCACTAATGGGAACAGAATGGAGGTGCCTTTACAAGGTAAACACTGAGTTACGATATGATCCAGCAGGCCCACTCGTGGGCCTATAACCTAAGAAAGAAGACAGAAGTGGAAAGACACAGGCAGGCAAATCTGCATTGCAGGAGTATTACAATAGCCAGGACATGGAAGCAAGCAGAAAGTCCATCAACAGATGAGTGGACAAAGAAGAACAGGGACCTGAACAGATGGAATATTAGCCAAGGAACAAAAGGAAACAATGCCATCAACAGCACCATCGGTGAGGCTAGAGTTCATCACGCACCTTGCAGTAAGTCACAGAGCGAAAGATACATAGCCTACGATATCACTTATAGGTGTTCCCTAAAAATTGATATCACTGAAGATATTTCCACAGAGAAAGGCAATCACAGATGCAATAAACAGATTTATGGTTCACCCATGGACAGGTGTGAGAATTGTGTACATTAGGAAATTGGGTTTAAGAGAGAGATACAAACACAGGTGAAATACAAAATCACCAAAGGCCTACGGAATACCAAGAGAAGAGTACTCAACATTGTGTCATAAGCTACATGGGAAAAGGATCCAAAGAAGACTAGATACATGTTTATGTGTAAAAGAGCCACATCTTTCACACCCACAACAAGCAAAACATTGTAATCAAACTTGCTGTGAGAAACAATAAACATTGAATTAAAAAACGAACAAGTCAGTCGTGAGGCACAAACATAAGGGGCTTTTTCCTGGCACAGTCCATTCTAATTGACAACCTAGAATACGACTTCCACGGAGGCTCTGTTGCCCGAGTAACCAGGTTTGGTAAAGGAGACCTGCTGCCGCCTTGTGGCCGTTTCTCAAAACAGCAGCTTTAAACCCAGTGCTAATGGTCACTTGATATTCAAAATCATTGCAGGCCTATAAATGACACCTGCCCTCAAAAACGATTCTTGGGTCGTCCATCGAGGAAAACAACTCAAAAGACGTGCACATTTCAAAACGACAATTTCAAGAGGCATATTTTGTGCACATTTTGTCTTCTCTTTCTTTCTTTCTCTTGTGATAAATAAAAGGGCATGGAAAAATGCTCAACATCAGGAATTAATAAAGCCATGCAAATCCAGTCGACAGAAACGTTCACCCACCGTCGTCAGAATGATCATCAGCCACAGAGTCTACAAAGAATAAATGCTCAAGGTGTTTTAGAGAACTCTGTGCCCTCTAGCGGCCGCTGGGACGTAACCTGGTAACAGCTAGTAGTGAGAACACCGTGGAGGTGCGTTGAAAGGTAAAAATTGAGCTAACCTGTAATCGGGTAGGCCCACTGATGGGCCTATCTCCCGAGTAGACCAAAATCAAAAAGACACAGGCTGGCCATCCTGCACTGCAGCAACATGTACCATAGCCAAGACTTGGAAGAAACCCAAATGTCCATCAACAGAACAATGCACCAAGAAGAAGGGGGCCCATGTGCACAATGGAACATGAGCCACGGAAGAGCATGCAACAGGTGCCTCTGGCACCACCGTAGAAGGATCTAGAGATACCCACCCAAAAGGAAGTACGAAAGAAACCGAAATAGAAATATCCTATGACATCACTTATAGCTGTTACTTCAACATTGATACCCATGAAGTCATTTCCAAGAGAAGGCCGTGCATAGATGCAGAAAACCAACTATGCTTAACCAAGTGGAAAGGTGTAAGGAATGTATGAATTTGGATATGGGGGTTTACAGACATGTACTGATACATATGAAATATATAATCACAAAATACCTAAGGAATACCAAGAGAGGTCGACTCAACACTCTGTAATAACCTACACGGGAAAGGATCCAAAGATGAATAGATTGACACATACATATGATGAACCAGATGCAGTACACCTAGAACACACACCACATTTTTATCCAATTGGCTGTGATACTAGATAACAATTAAATTTTAAAAAACACACAAGAAGTAAGGAGATATAAGCTCTTGGGGGTTTGCCCTGACACACTGCACTCTCATTTGCAGCCTACTAACACAATTTCCAGGAAGCCTCTGTTGCAGGAAAACCCAGAGTTGGAAATGGAGAAATGCTGCCGCCTTGTGGCCGTTTCCCGCAAGAGCGGCTTTAAACGGATAGCTATGGGTCACTTAACATTCACAAGGACTCCGGCCTCTAAAAGACACCTGCCCTCAAAAAAAAAAAAAAATGTCCTGAGCTCGGCAGTGGTGAAAAAAATTCAAAGCAGGCAAATGTGTCAAAGAGATAGTATGAAGAGGTAAGTTTTACTCACTCTTTATCAAAAAAGCAAAATGGAGAAAAGCTCAACCTCAGGAATGATCAGACTCCTCTAAGCTACAAAAAGCTTTCAGCTCACCCAAGTTAACTACCGTCAGCCAAAAGACTACAAACAATAAATGCTGAAGGGGTTTTAGAGAACTCTGTTCCCTCTGTCTGCGGAGGACATGTCTAGTTGTAACAGCCAATAATGAGAACAGAAAGGAGCTGCGTTTTCAATTAAAAATTGAGCCACCCTTCCATCCAGAACACCCACAGCCGAGCCTCTCACCTGAGAAGACGGGCTGCAAGAGCTGCACTCCACGAGTTTTCACAGTAGCCAAGACACCGAAGCAACCCAAATGTCCATCAACAGATGAATGGATAAGAAGAGCTGGTCCGTGGACACAGTGGACTATTAGCCATGGAAAACAAGGAAACACTGCTCTTTGAGGCACCCGAGATGAGCCTAGAGATCATCACAGAACATGAGTTAAGTCGGAAAGCAAAAGGCATACCGTATGACATCACCTATAGGCGTTATCTAACAGCTGACACAAATGAACATATTTCCACAAAGAAAGACACTCACACACTTAGAAAACAAACTAAGCTTAAGTAAAATGAAAGGTGGGGGGAATGGATAACTTAAGATTAGTGTCACCATATGTGTACAAATACGTATTAAATATATATATCAAACAGACCGACCATATAGCAAGGGAGGTCACCAGAACACTCTGCAATAATTTACATGGGAAGAGGATCTGTACAAGAATATATATATATATATATATAAAACGTACAAATGAACCAGATTCTGTACATATAGGACCAACAGTATTCTAATCATTACCCCGATTTAAACAAATTAAAAGAGCGAACAAGAAGTAATGTGACATACACTTCTGGGGTTTTTTCCTGGCACATTCCATTCTAATTGACAACCTGGGAACAGGACTTCCAGAAGGCTCTGCTGCCCTAGTAACCAGATGTGGGAATGTAGCAATGCTGACGCCTTGTGGCCGTTTCCCACAGCAGCAGCTTTAAAGTCAGTGCTAATGGTCACTCAATATTCACACCCATTGCAGGCTTGTAAATGACACCTGCCCTCCAAAACAAAATCCTGGGGTCGAAAATCGACCAAAAAAGTCGAAAGAGGGCAACCTTCCAAGAAGACAATTTCGAGAGGTTTATTGTACTCACGGTTTTTTTTTTTCTGTTTTTGTTTAACAGAATAAAAAAAGGCGTGGAAAAATGCTGAACCTTAGGAATTATTAGACACGAAAATACACGTTACAAAAACCTATCATGTCAGCCGACTCAGCATGGCCAGCAGCAAAACTTCTGCAAACAAGAAATGCTGACGGGGTGGTGAAGAAATACGTACCCTCGGTTCTAAGTGGGACGTGGTAAGAGCCCCTAAGGAAAACACAGTGGAGTTGCCTGGAAAGGGTCAACATTGAGCGACCGTTCAATCAAGCATAGCCACTGCTGGGTCTATCACCTGAGAGGATGAGAATCAAAAAGACACGGGCTGGCAATCCTGCAATCCAGCAATGTTTACCATAGCCAACACTTGGAAGCAATGAAAATGCCCAGCCACAGAGGAATGCAGAAAGGAGCAGTGGTCCATGGACACAATGGAAGAGTACTCCAGTGAAAAGTAGAAATTCCATTTTAAAAACAGATATAAGTAAGGAGACATCAGCTTTGGGGGGTTTCTCCAGACACATCCCACCGTCATTGATAACCGAGGAACACCACTGGCAGGAAGGTCTGTTTCACTAGTTACCAGAGTGGGAAACGCAGAAATGCTGCAGCCCTCTGGCCGTTACCTGCAACGGCAGCTTGAAAACCCGTGCTAATGGTCACTTCGTGTGCACAAGTCCTGGAGGGCTGTCAATGAAACCTGCCCTCAAAATGTCTTGAGGGAGGTAGTGGCCAAAATATTTCAAAAGGCGGCACATACTTCAAGAAAAGAATGTGATGAGGTAAGCTACACACACAGTTTGAAGAAAAAAAGGACATCCCTGAAAGCTCAATTTCAAGGCTTTATGAGACGCATGCAAATCCAACCACAGAGGTATCGGCTCACAACAGTCAGAAGAACCATCAGCAACAAGACTACCAACAATTCATGCTGAAGGGGTTGTGGAGAAGTGCATACCCTCTAGGTTAAGTGGGACTTTGCCGCCAGCCGCGGCGGGTCCTCAAAGTGTAGCAACAACCGACGAGAGGGGGTAGGGAACTGAACGCACCAAGGTATGGGATCAGAAGGGCACAAGCAACTGACGCTTGCAAGGCAAGTTTAATAACAAAGCCTAGCCGTATATATACCCCTAAAGCAGGGACTTTGCTTCGTCACGCCTTATCGGCATCAGCTGGTTGGTTGGCTTCTCGGCTTAGTCACACCTTATCAGCATCAGCTGGTTGGTTGGCTGCTCGGCTTCTCCCTCAAAGGCACCAATTTCCCCTCCAGGGTTGCTTTTCCTAGCTTTAGGGAACAACCAGGGACTCCCAGTAACTGAGCAGGTCCCTGGAGCGATTTGGCCAAAGGCCATCTCCTTTTGTATGTTCATACCATAAAGTCCAGGATGCATACCAAGGAGAGTACAGTCGGGCCCTGAGGCTTAGGAGGGTCTTAGTGGCGCCTTCCTCAGAGGGCAATGCTCGCCACAGGACTTCACCTGGTAAGAGGCACTAATGGGAACAGAATGGAGGTGCCTTTACAAGGTAAACACTGAGTTACGATATGATCCAGCAGGCCCACTCGTGGGCCTATAACCTAAGAAAGAAGACAGAAGTGGAAAGACACAGGCAGGCAAATCTGCATTGCAGGAGTATTACAATAGCCAGGACATGGAAGCAAGCAGAAAGTCCATCAACAGATGAGTGGACAAAGAAGAACAGGGACCTGAACAGATGGAATATTAGCCAAGGAACAAAAGGAAACAATGCCATCAACAGCACCATCGGTGAGGCTAGAGTTCATCACGCACCTTGCAGTAAGTCACAGAGCGAAAGATACATAGCCTACGATATCACTTATAGGTGTTCCCTAAAAATTGATATCACTGAAGATATTTCCACAGAGAAAGGCAATCACAGATGCAATAAACAGATTTATGGTTCACCCATGGACAGGTGTGAGAATTGTGTACATTAGGAAATTGGGTTTAAGAGAGAGATACAAACACAGGTGAAATACAAAATCACCAAAGGCCTACGGAATACCAAGAGAAGAGTACTCAACATTGTGTCATAAGCTACATGGGAAAAGGATCCAAAGAAGACTAGATACATGTTTATGTGTAAAAGAGCCACATCTTTCACACCCACAACAAGCAAAACATTGTAATCAAACTTGCTGTGAGAAACAATAAACATTGAATTAAAAAACGAACAAGTCAGTCGTGAGGCACAAACATAAGGGGCTTTTTCCTGGCACAGTCCATTCTAATTGACAACCTAGAATACGACTTCCACGGAGGCTCTGTTGCCCGAGTAACCAGGTTTGGTAAAGGAGACCTGCTGCCGCCTTGTGGCCGTTTCTCAAAACAGCAGCTTTAAACCCAGTGCTAATGGTCACTTGATATTCAAAATCATTGCAGGCCTATAAATGACACCTGCCCTCAAAAACGATTCTTGGGTCGTCCATCGAGGAAAACAACTCAAAAGACGTGCACATTTCAAAGAGACAATTTCAAGAGGCATATTTTGTGCACATTTTGTCTTCTCTTTCTTTCTTTCTCTTGTGATAAATAAAAGGGCATGGAAAAATGCTCAACATCAGGAATTAATAAAGCCATGCAAATCCAGTCGACAGAAACGTTCACCCACCGTCGTCAGAATGATCATCAGCCACAGAGTCTACAAAGAATAAATGCTCAAGGTGTTTTAGAGAACTCTGTGCCCTCTAGCGGCCGCTGGGACGTAACCTGGTAACAGCTAGTAGTGAGAACACCGTGGAGGTGCGTTGAAAGGTAAAAATTGAGCTAACCTGTAATCGGGTAGGCCCACTGATGGGCCTATCTCCCGAGTAGACCAAAATCAAAAAGACACAGGCTGGCCATCCTGCACTGCAGCAACATGTACCATAGCCAAGACTTGGAAGAAACCCAAATGTCCATCAACAGAACAATGCACCAAGAAGAAGGGGGCCCATGTGCACAATGGAACATGAGCCACGGAAGAGCATGCAACAGGTGCCTCTGGCACCACCGTAGAAGGATCTAGAGATACCCACCCAAAAGGAAGTACGAAAGAAACCGAAATAGAAATATCCTATGACATCACTTATAGCTGTTACTTCAACATTGATACCCATGAAGTCATTTCCAAGAGAAGGCCGTGCATAGATGCAGAAAACCAACTATGCTTAACCAAGTGGAAAGGTGTAAGGAATGTATGAATTTGGATATGGGGGTTTACAGACATGTACTGATACATATGAAATATATAATCACAAAATACCTAAGGAATACCAAGAGAGGTCGACTCAACACTCTGTAATAACCTACACGGGAAAGGATCCAAAGATGAATAGATTGACACATACATATGATGAACCAGATGCAGTACACCTAGAACACACACCACATTTTTATCCAATTGGCTGTGATACTAGATAACAATTAAATTTTAAAAAACACACAAGAAGTAAGGAGATATAAGCTCTTGGGGGTTTGCCCTGACACACTGCACTCTCATTTGCAGCCTACTAACACAATTTCCAGGAAGCCTCTGTTGCAGGAAAACCCAGAGTTGGAAATGGAGAAATGCTGCCGCCTTGTGGCCGTTTCCCGCAAGAGCGGCTTTAAACGGATAGCTATGGGTCACTTAACATTCACAAGGACTCCGGCCTCTAAAAGACACCTGCCCTCAAAAAAAAAAAAAAAATGTCCTGAGCTCGGCAGTGGTGAAAAAAATTCAAAGCAGGCAAATGTGTCAAAGAGATAGTATGAAGAGGTAAGTTTTACTCACTCTTTATCAAAAAAGCAAAATGGAGAAAAGCTCAACCTCAGGAATGATCAGACTCCTCTAAGCTACAAAAAGCTTTCAGCTCACCCAAGTTAACTACCGTCAGCCAAAAGACTACAAACAATAAATGCTGAAGGGGTTTTAGAGAACTCTGTTCCCTCTGTCTGCGGAGGACATGTCTAGTTGTAACAGCCAATAATGAGAACAGAAAGGAGCTGCGTTTTCAATTAAAAATTGAGCCACCCTTCCATCCAGAACACCCACAGCCGAGCCTCTCACCTGAGAAGACGGGCTGCAAGAGCTGCACTCCACGAGTTTTCACAGTAGCCAAGACACCGAAGCAACCCAAATGTCCATCAACAGATGAATGGATAAGAAGAGCTGGTCCGTGGACACAGTGGACTATTAGCCATGGAAAACAAGGAAACACTG